>NC_056745.1:1536557875-1536695375 GCF_019279795.1 Protopterus annectens | reverse complement strand
CCCCAAAGCTGTCCATTTCATTCATTAATTTAGGCGCATCAGTATCTAACACCTTAATAAACTTAGGCAGGTGACATTTATTTAGCATATAAAATGTTTGTGGATAGATAGATAGACAGATAGATAGATAGATAGATAGATAGATAGATAGATAGATAGATAGATAGATGGAGAGCTCTGTGTTTGGAGGTAGTAAAGAGTTTATTTTCAAAAGTACTGCACTTGCAATAGTTCTTTCACACCATTTAGTTTTTCTTGCATGATACTGTGTGCAGGTAAACAAGCTATAAATATGAATGACAAAATATATTGCTGTCACTTATTTTTTTTTTTGTTTCTTTAGGAATAGAGATATGTAGAGTGTGGCATACTCTGAAAGTGTGAGAGCTAGAAAAACAGTAGATGCTGCTGAGTGATTTTAATTTATTTCTAAAATAAATTATTTACAGAAGATTGGAATGATTTACTACTTATTAAAATATTTTATGACTGCAACTTTATTCCATTTCTTCAAAGGCAGAGCAGCTGTTGCTTTCTCTGACTGCATATCACTAAGTACAAATGTGCTTTTTGCATTATTGAATATTTATTGAAAACAGTCATATTGGACACAGAGCAGTAGGCATGGATATGCTTGCCTGACCAGCACACTAGCCGACTGTTTTCAACTTCATTTGAAGAGGTTACCATTGTAGCAAGACATATTTTTATTTCAGAATGGCTGAACAGCCCTTTGATTAGTATTAGCAAAAGAATTATTCTAAAATATAATTTTCATTAGCGTGACGATGACATAAAACCATGCAGCTTATTCTTCTGACTTACAAATTTGGGACAGCATGTGATGATGAGCAGAGGCAAGGCTAATATATGAGCAATTTCTAGCTCTGCTCATTTAAATGAACTTTCACCTCCATCTTTTCAATATCAGAAATCCTTCCTCCATACCGAGTTCTGAGAGGTTGATATCTGATGTATACAACAGATGTGGTTTGGGAAATCAAGAAGTGCATTAATGACAAGTCACAACAAATCTTGCAGAACAAAAGTGGGTGGTATGGGGCAAGTTCTGTCCATACATGGCATGTAGAGGGTTTCATCCCCTTGGACATGTACCGACTAACTAAATATAATTATCTCCAAGGTCATACCAACTTGGATTCAGTTTTGGCTATTCATGATCCATGATCTACTTATGCTACAAAATAGTAATCTGACATAATAAATGTTAACTAAAAATAAATAAAACAAGGTGTACAGTGGAGCAAAAAAATCTCTGCCACAGAGTCCTAAGCACTTGCGTTCTAACAAAACAATCCTCTTCTTATCTTTTAAACTGCAGCAAACGTTTTGTCAGCAAGTAGCTGTTGCAACTTATGCCATACAAATACTAAATCCTTACTTTCTTAAACAGTATCTTTTTTTATTGTAGCAAACCACTTGCCACAGAATAACAAGCAGGTACTACAGTTTATGCCATACATGCAGCTCCAAGCAACTCAGATCTGATCACAACTGCAATATTGGCTACCAGCAATTGAATGCTGATAATGTATTCCACTGAAGACCGATCAGCTGACAGCTTCTTCTAGTACTTTTCATTCCGGGTTACTGCTCTATTTATGCAATTCTAGCTAGACTAATGGTGCTCACATTGCATCACTCACTACTGCATTGCAAAAGGATCTCCCAACTCTTAACATTTCAGCCCCTATATGAAACAAGTATTGGACTGCTACCATGTGGACAGACACCATGAAGAAGCTGGTAGAAATGCGCTGCTCCCACATGCAAGTTAATGAGATGCATGGAATACCCATACCTGTAGAAGCCAAGGTATGTGAATCTATGAGAAAACCAGCTACAGGAACCTAGCAATGAACAGGGAGCAAAACAGTGGGTGTTTCCCAGTCATCTGCCTATGGATAATGCATCAGGTCCTTGATGTCATGCTAAAGCAAGTGGAGGAGCATGAGTGGCTCCCACACACCACAGAGAAAAGAAGCAATGAACATTATGAATGCATTTTCTGAAATAGAGCATTTCTATGAGGCTCTTTGAGCCACTGACTGTATCCACATTGCCTTCAAGGCCCCACTTGGGACTCAAAGATAAGAGTAGACTCACTGTAACCAATTCCACTCCATTAACTGCCATGTCTGCATCACATAGCCTATAATATACAATATGTCATTGCATTACTCAGGCAGTGCCCATGGTTTGCCATATTTGCCACACTTCTGAACTATATCAGTGATTTGTGCAGGATAATTATCCACAGGGATATGTTACTGGCGATAAAGTATATACCCTGGAACCATGACTAATTACACCAATAAGAAATCGACAGACTGTGACAGAGAATGCATGGAACACTGCCCTGTCATAGACCTGAAATATCAACAAATATATTCAGAATAATGAAAGCCTGCTTCTGCTCTCTAGACATATATATATATATATATATATATATATATATATATATATATATATATAGTGGTGACCGGCAGTGTGATCCAGGAGCACGTAGTAAAATATTCGCTGTGTGTACTCGCGCGCACGCGTGTGTGTGTGTGTGTGTGTGTCTGTGTGTGTGTGTGCGTGTGAGTGTTTGTGTGTGTGTGTGTGTGTGTGTGTGTGTGTGTGTGTGTGTGTGTGTCTGTGTGTATGTGTGCATGTGTGTGCACGTGTGTGCGTGTGCGAGCAATGTTACACAACATATTGGTATGCCAGCCATAGATATGGTGACTTTATGCCATGGCACTGGGTAAGAGGCAGTGTGTGCTAACAAAAAAAAATAACAATGATACATGCAACACTAATATTAGTCTATCATGCATATATAGGCTATGTTGTGCAGCAGTCTCAGTCTACCCTGATAATAGAGGACTGAGAGCAGGGCACAGCTGTCATCATATGCACAGGTAGGGAGAGCCATAGGGACAAGTACTTGTAACAGTTACTTTTTGGCAGCTACTAATGTTGGCGAATTTGTGTTTCATGGCCTGATAAGAATGATGAGATGGAAGGACAGGTAGGGGGTGGGGGGGGTTGTGCCTGGACATAGATGGTTGGCACTGAAGAGTGGGTGGGTGTGTGCATGTGTGCATGGATACACCTCCTGTAAATGTTGCTGCACTGTACACTATTCTCAAAGAGAGGTCCAGGAAACCCCTAGGAGGTATCTGCATCAACTCTGCTTGCCCACATCCACAGGAGTGCCCAGAGTAACATCAGTGGCATGATCCACAGATGCCACAGAAAATGAAGTTGTCCTTAATCTTGAATGGTAGTCATGCTATGGGTGGATTCCGCACATACATCCTATGCACTTCTGCACACATGATGTCCCGCAGCACCCTCACCATTGGTATTATGTATGAAGGAGGTGGGACTGCAAGACCTTAGCAGAAGTGGAAGCTCATCTGCCAAAAGAGTGGGGAGGCTCACAGTGCATGGCTGCACACAGACAATTTGATAATAAGGGGTCCCTAAGACACCTTTGAATAACAGTGCATAAATGGGAAAAGCCCTCTCTTATGTCATCCTGCAGATAATATTCCGCACCAGTAAGTTCCACAATGGATGTGATGTCATCAGCCTGCACCTGTATGACAGCACTGCACATTTGTTGTGTGGTGGTCATGGAGACACACATCTCAGGTGTAGGATGAGAACAAAGTTATTGGAGTCCACTGATATTCTAGCCCCTACTTCCCTCCTCATGCTCATATGAGCTAGCTGTACTCACTTATGTCTGGGCTGCAGGCAAAGAGGGTGCATCCTGTCTTATTGTAGCATCCAGTGACCGAGAGGTGTATTGCACAGCCACTGGGTAATGCCTGATGGAGATAGTGGTGATATGTATGTCACATTATCTTTACCTCATTGGCTCACTATGGCCAGACTGTGACAGGCAGTGGCACCCATCATAATCAGGATTAGATAATTTTCCAGCACCAGGCATGCCAACATCCATAAAGGAAGAGACAAACAATAAAGCATCTGTGAAAATAGACATAGCACACAAATTTACCAATGTCATCTTGTGACACAACTACAAAACAGTCTGGCATGCAAAATGTATAGGTCACATACCCTGTGCAGACTGACATTGTAGTTGAAATCCCACTATGCCTGTAAGAGCAAAGGGCCATATTCAGTGCAGGTCTAGTTCTGACATTGGCAGGCTGCATTTTCTGATATATATACATATATATATCTATATATATATATATATATATATATATATATATATATATATATATATATCTATATCTATATATATATATATGTATATATATATATATATATATATATATATTAATATATATATATATATATATATATGTATGGGTCATTGTTGAATTATCGAAAACACAATCCATCGAAATGTGTTTCCGATAATTCAGTTTAGCGAAAATGCATCTTATCGAAAGTACAAACTATCGACTATGCATTTTCACTAAACCCAAAATAACCACAAAAAAAAAAAAAAAAAAACAAACAAAAAACATTAAACATTGTTATGCAGGGGGACAAGCCCCTCTGCACCCCCCATTTGGGGGGCTGTGCCTCCCACACCCCCCCTGCTTTATTATTCTCACTCCAAAATCACACTACGGTGGGAAAAAGGAAATATTCCCTTATCCCCACTGTAGTACGATGTCAGCAATAGTTCCGTTAGTTGTAAATCAACAGTATATGTTGATTTACAACTAACGATGCATGCATACTGCATGCTTTCTTTGTGTTTTCTATTTAGCAAAAGTGCATTTTGACAAAATGCATTGTGATTGCGGAAACACAAATTTGCTAATTTGTGTTTCAACAATCTAACGAGGACCTATATATATATATATATATATATATATATATATATATGTATGTCTCACACTGATACCCAAGCCACTTACTAAACTACTGCACCAATCTCATATCTTCCACTGGCTGTGATGAAGCTGTCAGACCCAACTGACAAAAATAAAAGGAACTCCTCTGCATTGGTCTGTTGATGGATTCCCTTAACAGTGGTTATCCACTCTTCTGCAAAGTAAGTTGTAGGACTTGCAGTCTGCTTGATGCCTCAGCAGAGGCATGAAAATAGTAAAAACCTGCACCTAGCCTGTCCCTGGTCTGTTCTCGTGTTTGTCAGGAGATAACGTAGCTTATGTTGCAAAACTACCAGATTAAATAGAAGCTTTTCCCACAAGCCATCAGACTTCTGAACTCCAGTCATAACATGCTGATCATCAAGGTCTGAAGTTACAAAACTGATGTAATTCACAAACATATGCAATAACTCTATGTAAGTACAATCTTATACCTCATGTGCAGTATTAATAATGCCAAGTTAACATTCTGTGTAATATGCTAAGTTAGCATTCCGTGCAATTTGAAATCTGTCTGATTTTGATGTGTGGAATATATTATTTGTGCAATATTTTGGGTACTGACGAAGACATGTAAGTGGAATAGTCTTGGTGCATGTCTTTGTACTTGTTACTGCACTGCATAAATGTCTTACTGTTCTTATTGATGGATTAACATTAGTACATGTTTCATTGTTGCATTAATTTCATCTGTATATTTTGCATGCACATTGAGTTCAAAGTAATTTAATTTCATTCAGTTGCACTGTTGTGTGGTCTGAATGCCAATAAACTTCACTTTGACTTTGACTTTGTTGGAGGCATGATATATCATGCTGTTGGCCCTACATTGTACTTGCAATTGCATATGTCAATTACTATCAATAGCACTGACATGTCCAAGAAGGTCTCACCAGATATGCCAACAAAGGTTCCTGTCACACTTATCTGTAAAGAGTATCCACTGACTATGTTCAAGGAGGGCCTGTAGTACAGTCTCTGTCTCTGCCTTGAATAATGTATCCATCCTCTTTCTCCTTCTCAGGCATCCTGTTCTGAAAATGTTAAAATGGGCATATGTCAAGCCATTGGTCTCCTGTGTTATATCCTTTGTATCCACATCACAGTACTCCACAGCAAAGCCTACAGTTGTCATGGGCCATGTTATGTCTGACCCACACAGAGGCACTCACCATGTGCAAAGTAGCTGTTAATAGTCAGTAGCTGATAAGATTGGTGTCTATAGCACACATCAAAGAGCAGCATGAATCCTGATATTTGCAACAAGGCATGTCTCTTGTGTATCAAGGGCCCACAATGTCACACAATACTGTCCACTACAAATGTGGAAGGATATAGTTGTGTTTACTTGTACTTTGTCTGTCCCCCTAAGTGCTGCACTGCTAAATGTCCTACTGATGTACCTGTATGCATTTTAATGTCTCCCACCCTGCCCATGACACATGCTGTCAAAGATGAAACAGGTGGGTAAGAAGCACGACCATAGTCCACTGGTGTGAGGTCTCTGACCTTTGTACATGTGGGCCAAAGCAGTAGGTTGGTGCCTAATGGAAGCCATCATGAACATGTCACTAACACCCCTTTGGATGCCCCATATTGTGTGACACATATACATGACAGTACAGCCTACCTAGCTCATCCAAAAGCAAAAAGATGCATTTGCATTATATTACATTCAGTGTCTTACTCCATACTTCTAGTCAGCACTCTTTGTTGTTTGCCTCTTGCACAGATAATGCCTGTGCACATTTTGTAGCTCTGCTTGATGAGGATGGGATGAATGCCAGCATCACTAAATCACCAAATGAGAGACAATGGATCTGCAGAAGATCAGTTAAAGAAGGAATTAATACATTGTCCAGTAGATCTGTGCCATAGCAGCAGTTCTGTAGGCAATCTACCATACCATTGTAATGAAGCAGGATCCAAGTCTGACAGCAAAGCTGTAAATTTAACATTCAGGCTGCACTGCACCCTAACCTATCATCATGCACTTTATGTAGTAATAGAAGGATGAGATCATGTGCACCAGTTGCAAAAAAGATCATTGCAGATCACTTCAAAAGCAAAATAAGGACTTTGGCAATCCACCAGTATCATGAGGTTGAACTATTGCTCATCTGTGTACTGTGGAATTAGTTAAGGTAGTTTGGGCACTTATTGAAGATCCACCCTCACTGCTTCAAAAGGGAGGTAGCTGTTGCATGTTTCCTGGCAGAAGCCCCAGTGGCAGATATAGTGCATCCTGAAGTGATTTCTGCTTGATTGGAAACACCTTGGGATCGCAGAGTATGATATGGATACTAGTATATAGTATGGAAAAGCATGTCTTGGCCAGACCAAAGCATTTCACAAGTAGCATGTGGTTTAAAATGGATAGATGAAGTATAAACCTCTCTCCCATCTAGGGTAGATGATATAGAAGATACACACATTCATTTCCTTTATGCTGTAATACAAAGACTGGGATACATCTGCAGACTGAAAAAAATGTCCTTACTTGGAGGTTAGAGGAAATTCAGCTTGCTCTTTTCCCAACAGATAGAAAAAAGCAGTCATGAAGGTGTTGTGGACAAAACCATGACACTTAATCTTGACTTTTTTTAATGAGTGATAAAATGCGTGTAGCACGCTTACTTCAGTTCAAGCTTCCCTTTCATTAAAAAGTAACACAGAAAAAAACAGAGGAATCAAAATGTTTGTTGATACTCTGCTTCATCTTTATCCTCTGGATTCAGTAGTCTAGGGTTTTTTTTTACAAATAATCTTCACTTTTTTTCTGTTACAGTAATGACAAGCCAGTTATATTCTGGTTGGACAATAACATAATCCAGGAATACCCAGAGTAGTACTGTAACACATTTCTACCTAGGACATTAAAAAAAACATTTAAGGCTTCAGAGGTTATACCACCAAAATGTAGCATTTATTCAGGCTCGTTGTTGTTGATAATTGGTTCAATGCATTTTATTCTGCTCATAAGAAGAGATGTAATATACCACTTTTAGGGGACAGTTCCTGAAGCACACTATAAAATAAAGATAAATTATGTTATAGCAACTCAGGTATGCCTGTACCAAATTTTGTGGCAGTATCCAAAACTAGAAAGATATCTATGTATGATTTAGCAGCCCAGTAAGTATGGAATGCAGATATTTTCTAAAAGTTAGTCTGAACAGAGCAGTAAACTTTATTTAGATCTTCAACATGCAGGTAAAAAGCTATGGCCTTAATACAGCAAAACATATTTTAATATGATCAGTTTTATTTTCAAGTAAAATGCATTGTTTGACAGCTGTGTAAGACCTGCTTGCATGGGAGCTAGACTGGTGTTACAATATCATGGGTAGACCTTGTGTGGTCCTAGAACATGTTGCCTAATAGATGGAAACCACCCTTCATTTAGTAAGAGCAGGAAAACCATAGCATGAACCTGATATAAGTATAGACATGATATTTGAAAAGCATTTTTTTGAAAACAATTTTATTAGAAGTGCTATTAAAATACAATCAACATATAAAGAATGAACCGTTTTAAATGATGTGAAAAATTATCATGTACAGAATTAAACATTTTTAACTATATACAAAATTGTTCACCATAACTGTTAAATATCAACTGAGATAGATTCTATATATACAATTTTAATGTAAAAATAAACTATTTTTGTAATAGTTCATAAACTTTGTTCCAACTACTATATGTAGAAGTATTCCTAGAACATCTGTATTTGATGGTCAGTTTTTCCAAACAACAAATTTCATTAAGTAAATGTTTAAATTTTTGTAATGACAGAGAGGACTGTGATTTCCAATTCCTCATAATTATTTTTCTAGCTATAGATAATATAGACCAAACCAAAGGGTAATTGGATGTTTTTATACAATCTGGTACTGGAGTATTAAATAATATCAGAGATTTAGATAAGGCAAAGTTATCTGTAAATATTGCCTGCATAAAATCATTTATATCTTCCCAATTTTTTTTTAATTCAGTACAAAGAACATATGAGACCAATCAGCATTAATTTGCTTATTACATCTCCAGCAATGTTCATCTTTTTTCAATTTTACTCATTATGAAAGGAGTAATAAAAGATCTATTCAAATATTTCCAAGTAAATATTTTCCATTTGAGTGTGGAAGTAACTAAACTTGATGATTTTAATATATTAGTTTTATCTTTATCTGTAGGAAGTTGGCCATTAATGGAATAGAAAGAATTCCAATAACTGAAAAACATCCAAGTCAGACTTTATAGCCTTAAATATATATATATATATATATATATATATATATATATATGTGATAATGTGTTAGTTTTTGGTGAGATACTTTGAATTGATAAAATTATATATTGTATTAAACAGGATATTACTTTCTTAGTTGTTGACAACATTAATTCAATATTACTTAGAATAAATGTCCTTCCTTCTTGCAAATCTAACCAAAAAAATGAATCAATTTCAAATTCAGTATTGAGAGAATTAATTGATTTCAATTCCTTGTTAGATATCATTTGGTACCAAAAAGTTATTTTTTCTGTTGAAAAGTTAACATTATTATAAAATTAGAAGTAAAAATAATTATTTGTGTGTAGGCTATGGGAAAAAGAAGAAATGACCAGTTTTTATATATATTTTGTTTAAATGTAAAATTTTTAAAGGATTTTAATAAGAGTATTAAATAATTACTTTTGAATTTTTGAGAAGAGAAAACAGAAACGTGATCTTTCAAAATCCAAATAGAGGGGTTATTTATAAGTGATAATGTTTGTGAATTAATATTATTTAATGTGTCCACCATTAGAATTTCTATTAATGTTTTCCATTTAGCCTGATATTTAACATCTATTAAAAGGGATATTGTTTTAATCATGGATGAGATTGAGTAAAATACTAAATTTGGCATAGCTATGCCCCCATTATCCCAACTTTTCATATGATTTGATAAGTTTTTTGAAGATATTTGATAAGATTTTTGCTAATAAAACTGAGTTCTTATTCTAGAAGCAGACTAAGGAATTTCTATAGTAGGCTTTATATAGATACCTCAGTTATCACTTAACTGTAGTTATCTTTTTTATGAGCATGCAATATACTTCATGGATTGTATATGGTCATAGCATCTGTATGTAATAGTAATAATTATGGCCTTATTTCTAAACTGGAAGTCAAATTTGAACAGATATGGCAAAAAATGAGTCAGTAGGATCAGCAAACTTTCATTTCTTGGCATGCTAGTATGTCAGGCAATATTGATTTTTGTTGCATCAACTCCTATAACAAGACAAGAATTTCACCAGAAAGCTATAAACCAATGAGACAAAGTAGTCGTGTAACTTAAATTGGGTGAATGTTTAGGTAATAATCTTGAAATAACCTGCCATGTTGGGATATTGCTCTCTTATCACCCTCTTGAGCCATATATATCTAATAAGGATTGGCTGCTGCAACAGAAGGTAAAACTAATAATGCATTCTGAGTCATGAAAACAGCCATTCTCATCTGGAATCCTTGATGTAATCTCAATGTATTTTGTATCCATGACAGCAGGATTCTTATATATAGCATTACATGACAATGAAGGTGAAATGTAGTGGGGAGTGACAACTCTGAGAGCTCAGTTAGTCTTATAAAAATCACACACATGTTATGATAATATAGATGTAAAACTATTATTCTCAGTAGAATGCAGCATTGCATTAAGTAAATGATTTAAGCACTCCTTGTGCTAATAGTTATGCCAATGCCATTATGTCCAAATGGGAAATAGAAAATGTTATAAAAGGAAAATTTGATAAAATGATTATGTTTTATAGGAGATTTCTAGATGATCTCTTTCTTTTACGGAGAGGGACAGAAAGTCAGTTATATTAATTCTTAGAATTCATTAATAACTCTACAGAATTCCTAACTTTACCATGAATTGTTCTACTGATGGTATCAGTTTTTTGGATGTTTATGTAGACAAAGATAGTACAGGCAAGATTAGCACAAGAATGTACAAAAAGACCTGCCATGCAAACAAATTATTAAGTAGAGATAGTATGCATCCCAATTTTATATTCAGAAATGTAGCACAAAACCAGTTCCTAAGGGCGTCAAGATTAAGTGTAAAAAACGAAGAATATGAGAAACTAATTTTGACAGGAAAAGAATTACTAGATAGAGGCTATGATAACAGAATGGTAACTAAAAACATGGAAGATGTGATGAGTAAAAGAGAGAATAAGGCTAAACCATATTTCTCAAAACAATTAGTGAATGGGAAAGAGAAAGTGACTCACAAGAATGTATGTATGTGTTTAAATTATTCAAGAGATGTTGGGCTGTACACTAATATTATAAATGAACATTGGAATATATTAACATCAGATTGTAAAATGAAAGAGTTAGTAGGCACAAAGCCACAATTTAGCTTTAAAAATAAGAAGAATTTAAAAAGAAGGCTCTGTGTAGACAGAGAACTGAAAGGTAGAGAAAATGAAAAGGGCACTAGACCATGTGGCAAGTGCAACTTTTGTAGTTTTATTTGTAATGATTCACAATTTAAACACCCTGACACAGGGGAGATGTTTTATCTGCAAACCTATGCGAAATGTGATACAGCACATGTAGTATATCTGGCTATCTGCCAGGCATGTCACAACTTTTATGTAGGGAAAACAGATCGTCTTTTAAAAGATAGGATAAGAGAACACCTATATCACATTAAGAAAAGAAGTAGTTTTAATGCACTAGCGAAGCATGTGTCAGTTACCAATGAACAACATGTTTTTAAATTTGTTGTCTTATGTAGAACATTCACTGATATAACAGGGGGTGATATAAAAGCAAGGACTGAGGAAAAAGAAGCTGAATGGATTATTAGGTTAAGGGCTAGTTCAGGGCATGGACTGAATGATTCTGTTCCTATAAGACCAATATTAAAAAAGAGACCATTGAATAGGTGAATGTTGAATTTTTTAGAACTTTACTTATGCTTTTAACATATTTTTTTTAATATCTTTTATACTATATAAGTTTAGAATTTGTAAGAGTGGATCAAGAAAGTAACATTTAGAATGTGTATATATGCCTTTAAAAATGGTTAAGCAGAGTCATGTGACTGACTTTAAGTGTTATATAAGGTGTGTGTATTTTAATGGTTGTTATACACCTGAAGAAGCTGTTTGTGAAAGCACTTGTGTACCAATAAAACTGTGTTGCAGCCGAGTGGAATCCAGATCTTTTTTCTGTGGTTGGAGAAATTTGAGTATACACCTTATTAAGCTGAGGTTGCTGTTTTGGAGTATATTTTTTTACTAAACTGAAGCTGCTGTTCTAAAGCCTCACCTTTGCAGTTCATGGACTTTGTGTTTACTTTATTAAGTAAATGATGTTAATATTGCATAGACACATCTTGACGGCAAGCTGTGATTATTGGCCATAACCGTACATTTAGGTAGATTACTTATTTGGAAATCTCTTGAACTAAGGAAGCAGAATCTCATAAATTTAAAAGAAGAAAAGGTGAAACAAAAGATGTTTCTGGTTGTTTAATTGTATGTGGTGTGGACCTTGCATTTCTCATTAGAAAATAACTTATTGAATCAATGTTTTTTAATAAATGGAAATTCAGCACTGCATGGGGAAATGGTTATTGGATGCCTACTTTGTTTCTGCTACTGTTCACTGCAATTTCAGTTTCAATTTCACTCTAGCACCCTAAATCACCTAGTGGTCACCAAATTTAACAGTGAGGTAGGAAAATCTGTCTACAGCCACTCTATCTCTAAACTCTGGAACTCTCTTCCTACCTACCTAACATCCAACAATTCTACCACTCAATTTAAGAAACTCCTTAAAGTTCACTTCATGAATAACAGGCTATGCTCCTGTCTCACCCCTGGATAAAAACTGAGATGGTAGCTAACTGCCTAACATTTCCAACAAATCTAATAACCAATATATGGATTCTATCTATAGCTTGTCTTCTTTTGGAATGCATTATGGAATGTCCTACCTTGTGCTGTTCATATTTAATTTGAGTGAGTGCAATTTGCTATCACTTTATTACAATCTTAATCTTCCTGATATGTAAGTGAATTCTAAATCTTTGAAATGCTGTGAATCTATGTACTTGGAACTTGTCTCCCCAGGTCTCTGCTGAAAATGGACCTGCCTCCATTCAGACTTTCCCCGTTAACAAATGTAAAATAAAAAAAAAATAAAATACTACTGCTTTGAATGAATGCTTATGTCACCTCTGCTGCTTATAATTTTGAACTATAAATTTATGACCTGGCTTTAGCTATTACCTACACATGCAACATAACTTTAAGCTCATTGCAATTCTATCACCTCTGTCTAAGATCTTGGAAAAATGCATACACAAAGAAATCCTACACTACCTCATACAAGAGAACCTAACCACCCCCACTCAACATTGCTATCGTCTTGGACATCGCACCTTTACTGATCTCATTTCCTTCATTAACACCATCTCACCCGCCAGAGACCAGAACAAACTAGAACAAGCTAGTCTCTTGCCTCCTTCTTGATCTCACAAAGGCTTTTGACACCATCTCCCAACCCCTCATCTTAAATAAACTCTCTTAACTCAACCTTTCCACCACTATCTCCTGGTTTTCTAGCTACCTCAACGACCATTTCCAATCTGTTACATAACTTTCTGCTATCTCTCCTGAACTTCCTTTAAATATGGGGGTTCACCAAGGCTCAGTACTTGGCCCACTACTATTTAATATCTTCACCAATCTGTTATATACCCCCTCACCTCTGTCATCACTTGTACAATACACTGATGACTCCACAGTCATCACCATAGCTGATACCCTCTCTGACCTACATACTGCAACCCAGAACTCATTTTTATCTACCATAAACTGGCTCAACAAGAAGCAGGTAATCACAAACTCAAAGAATACTAAATATTTGCTCTTCATCCTAAAAACTATGAATTATCTTAAACCTTCATTCTCTATCCCTTTCCATAATAACTCACCTATCACAGTGGAAACCCACACCAAACTACTTGGGGGTCATTATTGATGACCAGCTGAAATGTGACCTGTATGTTCTCAGTAACATTAAGAAAACCCATGAAAAACTTGGCCTCCTGTACAGGAATGAAAACTTTTTATCCAGTAAAGCCAAGATAGCCCTATCCCATGCCTACCTACTCCCAACCCTTCTGTACACCTTTCAAATTCTCACCAACTTGCTAACCACACTACTCTTTAAGCTAGAGTCTACTTACAACAAGGTGGCCAAATTTTTCTGCCAAATACCCCTAACACTCTCATCACTGTTTAGCTCTCAGGAAACTAAATTTGTTAGAGCTTCCCCACAACCTTCTCCTCTCTCAGCTTCAGATTATTCATTCTATACTGCACCCACCCTCCTTCTGTCCCAACATTACCTCTATCATCTCCCCTTACTCCTCACCTAGAACCCTTCATACAACATATCCTTTCTATATACAATCCAAAAATCAAAATTGGCAAGAACCATTACAGCTATTCCCCAGCTGAGAACTGGAATAAACTTCAGCTGCACATTCGAAATATTAAGCCAAAACACCAGTTCAGAAATGCTGTAAAAAATACCTAAGCAATACATGGCTATGTCTGTGTAATCATCCCCCTGATTGACTTTATTCCTTTCTGTCATCTTGCATCCCACCTTTCTTCCATACCTGTTCACCCTACCTCTTTTCTTTTTCACTATGTTTCTCTACAATACTCTTACTAGCTCTAGTTTTCAACTTTGTACCTGCATGATTTCTATAGACTCTAATTGAATTTATTGAATTATAGTAAACTCGACCCACTGCAGCTATTCAGCTGAACTGATGATGAAAAATGTAATTTCTCTATTTGATTTTTTACTCTGTATTTTACCAGGTGTACTTGTTAACCATTTAGAATCTTAATTTATATTATTTTATCTTAGTTTATTCTTACTTTTGGTAATCATGTTTATGTAGTTAAGCATCATGTTTATGTAGTTATGTTTTTGTGGAGCTTTTCTCCCCAGGTCACCACTGAAAAAGGGCTGCAGCCCAGCTGGACTAACTCGGTCAACAAATGTCAAATAAATAAATAAATAATGAATAAATAAGTAAACACATAAGCATTAAGCACAGGTGCACTTTTTCCAGTGACTGTGATAACAGTTAAATTGTTTATTTTCCAAAGTCCACACAATCGACAGTGGGACAGGAAAATAATTTTCTTGGGTGGCAAAAGCCAGGGTACCTTTGTGGCTGGGCTTGTATAGGCCCCAGGGCCGATAGCCTAATACCTACCTATGAACCTATGAACCTATGAATTATAGTCTCATATCTATCACAATTAAAATAATTACCTGCTTTCTAGCTCTCATTATGTATAAGTTCTATATGATGTCTGCAATGTCCATACTAAAGACTGTGAATATTGTGGGCATGATCCAGTTTGGTTATGTATTAGAATGACAATGAATATTAAACATATCATGATAACGTGAAACGTGCATCTAAATTCATGGCAGAGAGCAGATAAACATGGGATAATTTATTCAAAAAGAAAATATCATGACACATGAATGGTAAATGAGACTTCAAAAACAACTTGCATCAACCTAAAGTAATGCCTTTAGGTGGTGGGAAACTGAGCAGGAAATGAATTAAGGATATAATTAAATGATTCATCTACTAAACATGTTTTCACTTAAATGAATCTAGGCAGCTCTGTTTTCTATTAATTAAATAGTAAATATAATTATGGTAATTAGTAGTTATCTAAATGGAAATAAATACAATGTGCAGCATTCCTCACCTGCTTTTATCTGTCATTCTTTGTTTCTCTGCCTTATGTTAATGAAGCACTCTCTTATCATTTATTCATTTTTATGATGTATGCAAATTGAAAATACCCAACTTTGTCTTAATTATACAAAATTAATTAACCACTAATTATTGGAGAGAGCAAGATAACAATGTACACATTTATCTTATCTATACTTAGGTGAGAGCACAAAAGGAAAACATTGACATTTTCAGCCAGATAACAAGGAAAACGAACATGTGCATTTCATGAGTCATCATACTGAGCTGACCCTTTCATAAAAATACTTACCAACTACAAATGTAAGTGCTAGCATACTCTGAAAACATAATTGTTTTGCTTATTGCAGAAAATATTAAACCAGACCAGAACCCTTTTAGCTAAAAATAAATTATATGATAACAATGCAGAAAATATTATAGCTGTCACACAAAAGAAAGAAAGAAATTGCATCATATGTGTGGTGCAAGCAAAAGAAAATGAATTGCTCCTTTCCTTTCCTTTTTTAATTAATACTTGTCATTTATGTATTTGTTAAGCAGGTGGTTTGTCAGATTCAGAAAAAAAACTTTAGTTCAGCTATGATCTAAGAAAAAAAAGCTTAAATGGAAAATATACTTAAGATCAGAGTTTCTCTAAAACAAAGATGAGAAAACACAGATAATAAAAAAACTGTTTAAGTATAATTGCAGCAAAAGTCAATGTTGTTTAATCTGATGAATAATTACACCCTGCCTTCCCTAAAATATAACCGGGAAAAAGCAAAGCAATCTTTCAAGTTGTATTAGCTTGGTTTTACGATATGACATTATAGAGATAATTAAGATTACCATACCGCAGGAAACTCAGTAGAAAAATCCAGCTCCATCCATCCATTTCCCTACAAACTTTAAATTATCACAAGTTTAAGGAGAATGGAAGAAATAATACAAGGAGAACTGCTGAACTGAATGAAACTGAAACACAAAAAATATGTACATTTTATAACATTTTTTTCTTTTTTTTTACATTTGTTTACCAGACTGGTCCATCTGGATATAAGTCCGTTTTCAGCAGAGGCCCAGGGAGAAAAGCTCCAAATACAGACATTAAAATCAGTCTTTACAAATTTAGTAGTTAAATTGAGAAAAAAATGAAATAAGTATTGTAATATTATTAGCATGTTCTTCCAGAAGCAACAATTAGAAATTAAATACAGACTAAGGGAGTACAAATTATGCATGAGAATAGAAAAGATTTATTGTAAGATTTGTTCGAAGGAGAGCAGAGAGTACTAGTGGGACACTGAAAACTAGTCAGGGTTAGTACATGGGCAGAGCCAGATGAAAACTAGTCAGGGTTAGTACATGGGCAGAGCCAGATGAAAACTAGTCAGGGTTAGTACATGGGCAGAGCCAGATGAAAACTAGTCAGGGTTAGTACATGGGCAGAGCCAGTGAGTTTTGAGATGAGTTCTGAGTTGGGATTTGAAACAGGGAAAAGAAGAGATAGCAGTGAGGTTGTCAGGAAGAGAGTTCCAGGCTTTGCCTGTTGTGTTTGAGAACAAGGATTTGCCTGCCATATTGCTGGATTTGCTAGTAGATGTAAGAAGTTTGTTAGAAGAACGTAGGCTTTTAAGTTTGCAGTAAGGTGTGATAAGGGAGGTGAGTGCAGGGGTGTTGGTAGGTTTGTAGAGGATTTCATGGGCTAAGGAGAGCTGGTGATATAAGATCAAGCCATCATAATTGCTTTAAATTTATGCAGTGGTGGGTTCTACAAGTAGAGCCAGAGGCAAATCTGGCTATACTGTTATAGGCAACAGCCAGTTTGCAGAGGTTAGATTTGGACAGGTATGTGTAAATAAGGGAGGCATAAAGGAGGGAAGAAATCAGATGGGTATGGGCAATGGAAGTTCTGGTAAGTGGAGTAAGGAATGGTTTAATTCTATACAGGGAGCCTAGTTTTCTGTTAACTGATTTTATGGTGTTGTTGATGTGATAGTCAAAGCATAGGTTATTGTCTAGCTCTACTCCAAGAAGCCTGGTAGTGGGGTCAGGTGATGTGATAGTGCCATTACTAGACAAGACAGAGAAGTTAAGAGGGGAGGATTTCTGGGTGGGGGAGAACAGTAACAGTTTGGTTTTCTTGGGGTTTAGGATTAAGCATCGTTTTAAGAACCAGGTTTCAACAGTTTGGAAAGTCTGTTGGGTGATAGAGTGCAGTTCGGAAGGGGAAGAAGCAGAACAAATCAAAGTAGAATCATTGGCGTATTGTATACTGGTTACAGAGGAAATACTGGTATGAAGATCATTAATAAAAATAGAAAACAGAAGGGGGCCATGTATAGAAACTTGTGGTACTCCGAGGGTGATGGGCAGGTGGTTGGATATGTTACTGTGCCAGAGCACTGCCTGTTGTCTGTTATGAAGATAGGAGTGGAACCACATAATAGCTTTTGAGTCTAGTGAGAATGTTTTAAGTAAATTTAAGAGTATCTGGTGATTGACCATATCGAAGGCTTTGGATAGGTCAATAAAGAGAGCAGAGGTAAGGATATTATTGTTTTGATTTTTGTTGATACAGTCAGTAAAGGAAAGGAGGGCAGAAGTAGTGCTGTGGAAAGGTCGGACGCCATGTTGACAGTCAGCAAGTAGGATGTTATTCAACAGGTGTTTAAGAAGTTGTTTTTGTATGCATTTTTTCATGATTTTAGCCAGGGGGTGAGTCGGGCTATGGGTTGGCAGTTTGAGAGTTCTGTTGAATTTCCACCTTTATGCAGAGGAATGACATGTGAAACTTTCCAGATAAAAGGAATATAGCCTTTGACAATGGTTCTATTAATCAGAATTGAAATGGGATAGGCTAGTGGTTTGGCTGCTGTTTTTAGATACTGAGCAGGCTTAAGGTCAGCAGATGGAGAGGAGGCTTTAAGTTTGTGGAGAAGAGTATAGATAAGTGATGTAAGTACTGGTTGCAGTTGAAATGTGGGAATAGAAGTGTTAGGGGAGGTGGACTGAGAGGTGATATTGGGGGATAATTGATTAGCAAGAGACTGGACAGTTTCAGTAAAGAATATATTGAAGGCATCGGCAGTTTGTTTAGGGTTATTTTGGGAAGTGCCTATGGGGCTAGGGGTGTCAGAGTGGCCAGGTTTTAAGAGATTATTTATTCCTGCCCAAAACTTTTGT
The DNA here is from genome assembly GCF_019279795.1 of Protopterus annectens. Lineage (NCBI taxonomy): Eukaryota > Metazoa > Chordata > Ceratodontiformes > Protopteridae > Protopterus > Protopterus annectens. The sequence continues at coordinate 1,536,676,482 of NC_056745.1, read as the reverse complement.
GGATTATGTTGGTTAGTTTGTTGTAAATGGCAGTAGTAGTTTCTTTTATCTAGAAGTACTGCTTTTTTGGTGGAGTTTCTAATTTGTCTAAAGTTTAGTTGGTCGGTGGGATCTTTAGTCTTACGGTACTTGGTCCACAGTTTGTTTTTAAGGATAATTTTATACCGTGTATCTTTTGAGAGCCAAGGAGCAGGTTTTGATCTTATTCTAATAGATCTTAAAGGGAGCATGAGAGTCTAGAATAGAAAGGAACTTGGAGTTGAAGTAAGCTACAGCATCATCAAGAGGCAGTAGTTTAAGAGGGGACCAGTTGCAATCATTGAGTTCTGCTATGAACCTATCAGGGTTAAAGTTTTTATTTGTTCTGACCATTTTGTACTTAGTTAGGTTAGGAGTAGCAGTTGTATGTCTGATTAGGTAAGAGCATGGTCACTTAAATCATCTGGTAATGTACCTACTGTATAAGTATGTTGGTGACTATTTATCAGAATACAATCCAATATGCTTTCTTTATTGTTAGATTTGTTAGTTCTAGTTGGGTCCTGAATGGTTTGAGAAAAACCATGAAGATTTAGGTGGAAGGAGGGGTTTAGAGTGGTGCAGGTTTTCCAGTCTATGATGATATCACCCAGAACTATGGTTTCTTGTGGGAATTGAATCGCGAGCCAGCTAAGGATCTCTTCTAGTGTACTAATGTTATTTCCAGGGGCACAGGAAGATAGGGGATTATAAAATGGATTAAATGAATCTGATGATGATGGGACCAGTGTAAGCTGACCCCCCCCCCCTGAGTTAATTATGTATTAACTCCAAAGTCATACCATCTTGGAAATCAAAGGAATATCAAGCTTTCTTGCAAAGCCAGATGCTTTATATACTTCATGGTACTGCAGTCTCATAGTTTGTATATATATATATATGTGTGTGTGTGTGTGTGTGTGTGTGTGTGTGTGTGTGTGTGTGTGTGTGTGTGTGTGTGTGTTTATATATTTATATATATAGGTTCATAGGTAGGTACTAGGTTATTGGTCTTAGGGCCTATATAAGCCTAGCCAAACCCTGTCAAGCAGATCCACAGAAGTGATCCCCGAGGTGAATTTCCTATCTCCCAACCAATCATCAAGATTTTTCTTGAAGAGTGCTAATGAGGAGCTTTGTTTGATATAGATAGGTAGTTTGTTCCAGAGTATGGGAAGTCTCTGGGACAGGAATCAATCCCTCCAGCATATTCTGTTTAATGTGGTGACAAGGTTTAGGTCCCTAGAGCATGTAGCATGGAGGGATTGAAATTTCTTTAAGTGGAGCATGTCCAACTGCTCTGGGTTTGACATAGCTTTGTTTGTTAGGCAGAGATCACCTCTGAGTAGGCGATATGCGACAGAGTAAAGCTGGAGTTTTTTGAGACAGTCTACATAGGACATCTGTTTGGAGGCTGGTAATTCTCTTTGTGAGGTATTTCTATGGCCTTTCCAGTTGTTGTAGATGTCTTGTGAGGTACATACCAAAAGGGGCGTTGTACTCTATAATGGGTCTATTGAGTGATGAGTAGAGTGGAACTATGACCTCTTTTTTCCTGGATGAGAAACCTTTTGTGATGAGGTGTGCCGCATAGAAGGATTTCCTGACTACTGTGGCAATGTGATTATCAAAGGAGAGACTAGTGTCCACCTGTGTCCCAAGGTCTCATATCACACTTTCAGTGTTAAGTAGACTACCACCTATGTGGTAGCTCATGGGAGCAGAGTTTTTACCAAAAGGGATGACAATGCACTTTTTGGCATTGAGCTTAAAGCCATGGCTTTGATACCAGGCATCTGTCTCAGTGAGGCCCTTTTGTAGGATGTCCACATCATTAGGAGATTTGATTATGGCTCCTAGTTTGCAGTCATCTGCGAATGTTGTTAGCCAAATACCTTCTGTGCTAGTCTGTACTTCAGGGAAGCAGATACCAAACAGGAGATAACCTAGGACTGAACCCTGTGATACTCCACTTGTCACTGGTCTGAAGTTGGATTTCAAGTCTGCTACTTTCACAGTGTGGGTTCTGTCAGTGAGCCAGTTGGCAATCTATCTTGTGACAAAGGGATTTACATATATATGTCATCTGCAAACTTGATAAGCCACAGGCCTTCTACTTTCATCTGGACCTCAGAGAAATACATTCCAAACAGTAGAAGGCCCAGAACAGATTCTTGTGATACCACACGGGTACCTGGTCTACTGGTGGAGGTAGACTCCCCAACTTTGAGAGTGTGCATTCTATTGGCGAGCCAGTTGGCTACCCATCTAGTCATGTATGGTTTAATCCCCAGCTAGGATACTTTCCCAATGATCCCTGAGTGGGGGATTGTATTAAAAGCCCTGGCTAAATCAAGATAGGCAGTATGTACTACTTTGCCCTCATCCAGGGCTTTGGTGACATTTGCAAAGAAGTTCATCAGATTTAATAAGCGAGATCTACGCTTGATGAGACCAAACTTGGTTGGGTCAAGAGTTTGAAGGTTGCCACTGTCCTTCTTCATAAGATCCATGATGATTGTTTCTATGGCATGGCAGATAAGCTGGTTGGGATTATGGTCCGATAGTTTCCTGGGTCAATTGATGGACCCTATTTGTGCAAGGGGATTACTGCTGCTGTTCTCCACACAGCCAGAACAAAGCCAGAGCTCAGCCTATGGTTAAAGACAGTGCCAAGTGGTTCTGCTAGGTCTTGTTTTAGATTGTTTAGTAAGTAACCAGGGATGTTATCTGGTCCCATGGAGACCATGTTTTTGGGCTTTGAGAGCACGTGTTTTACCTGTTCTGTGGAGATACTCCGAAGAGGACTTGGGTATGCTGGGGGGACAGGGGTTGAAGTTACTTCCAGATCTGTCAGCTAGCAAGAGGCAATTTCCTCACATTCAGTGTGAGTGTTACCATCCACTATAAGTACAGCACACAGCTGGGCATTCACTTTTGGGTTTCAGATGTAGCTAAAGAATGCCTTATGGTTGTCTTTAGCTAGGGATGTTAATTTAGTCTCATAATTAGTCTTAGAGGACTTTACAAAATATTGGATTCACTTGTTCAAGTTGAGCATCTCTATTCTTCCTCTGTTGGGTGAGTTCCCTCTTGTTCTTAGATATCAGTTTATTTCTTTTTTATATAACTTATTTATACTTACAGTCCACCAGGGAGGTGTATTTTTTCTGGAAGATCTGGTTTTAGTTCTGTCAGGTAGAACTGAGTCAATACTTTTGTTTAAATGGCTATATAGGGCATTTGTGTACCCTTCTGCATAGGCGTCATTGTTGGCTGGGTTAGCAGGGGCTTTGAAACTTTGTATACTATCATTTAGGAGACTGTAGTTTGCTTTGGAGAAATCTTTCAATGTTTTTGCTCCTGTGGGAGTGTCAGGTCTGATCTTTAGTTCAAATGAGACTGACTGTTGTTCTGACCTTAGCAGGGAGGGCAACACATAGGGAGTAGTGCAATGACCACCAATGTTGGTGAGCACTTGGTCAAAGACATTTGAGCCCCTTATGGGCATGCAGACCAATTATTCGAGGGAATTTGAATTAACAAAATCCAGAAACGTCAGAGTGATTATGTTTGTGCTAATGTAAGTTGTCCAATCAATGGAAGGATAGTTGGAATCTCCCACTTGTTCACTATCTCTTTATCCATGTTGAATTCATTGTAAAACTGACAAATACTTTAATGACATCAGAAATGTTACTTATACATTTGTCATAATACCATAGATGCTTTGTATACAGTTTGCCCGTTTCGAAGGCATAATGTGGTAAAAAGCTTCACATTTGTCAGGAATAAAGTATGCTATATCTTTGGAGTTCTTTATGGTCTCAATAAAATAATGTAAGACAGTTTCTAAAGAGACAATTTGCTTCTTTTCATCAGTATAAAATATAAATAATAATTCACTGTGCACTGTATTACATAACTGTGACTCTAGTCTACATAATTTCACCATTTTGGGCATTTCAGATATATTAATAAATAAGACCGTTACCACTTGATGTGGCTGTTGAATGGGTGGGGCCATACTACTTAAGTTAGCTGAGCTTTTCTAATTTTTGATGCTAACATATTTATAAAGAATAATACATCTGTTTTAGTCCCTCTCTTTTCTAAACAAAAGTGTATATTCTTATGGGGTATTTTTTTTTCTTTTTTTTTCCTAACAGTCTGTCATCTGGGTTTCTTCTAGCAAATTGCAAGGTTCTATGCTTTTGTATATTTTGCAGGAATTATTTTGGTCTTGATTTAGCTAATTTGTAGCCCATTGGTATACTCAAATGTCCATGCATTATGCTTTCTTTTGATGAAGGTATTTTAATCATATTCCATACTAAATGCCACTCAAAAGCTCAGCATATCAAACAAAATATGTATGTATCAGGTGTCCATACAATTCTGCATTGGCTAACACATATACACAAGCACAACAGCAGAAAAGCCAGCCACTGAATAAATTATCTTAATGATTTTTGGATAGATAATGGTAATCACAAAGACCATAATTTGCACATCTGATTAATTATGCATTGGTTAGCACTGAAATACTCACAGAGCAGCTACAGCTGCCATGGCAGCTTTATTGCTTTGAATTTATTATAGAGAGCACTAAAGCTATCATGGTGATAATGCAGCACTATGCTGGTTTCTACTTTCAATACCTTGCTGTAGACTTGTTTCTATTAAGTTTCCAATCTTCATGTTTATGAAACAAAGGCTGAAGCAGCAAGACTTACTTACAAGCTCAGTTCAAGTAATGCAAAGTAAAAACTGATTGTAATATGTTAACAAGCTGGTGAATGAACAGATTCACCAGAGTAGAGAATTAAATATATGTATATTTCAGCTACAAGCCTATCATCTTATTAAGGAAAATATCTTATTATAAAAATGAAATGTCAATGGATAGTAATGCATAAAGCCAATATTAACTAAACATGTACTGTACCTGTCATATTCACCAAATGCAAACCAGTAAATAATTGTAACTGAAAAAATAACAATCACGATTTAATATGCAGGAAACCATTTTTTTCTAAATTACAGAAATATAAGAATAGTCAGAACTTCAATTTTTAATAAAGCATACTTTAACCACATTTTAATATTCAGAAAACAAAACGCTGACAGCAACACAGAAAGGTTTAATCCACAAAAAAACAGAGATAAATTCAACCACGAATGAGCGCTTTCATCTCCTACAAACGGAGATTTCTTCAGACTAGTGGTTGTACATAAAAAATACATTTAAATACTTACTTAAGCAATTAAAATCAATTAAGATCAATTAGTTTAAACACACACCATAACATTAAAGGAACCATATACAATAAATTAAAAGAAACAAAAAATACTAATGTTTTAAACCTTTTCTCTTTAAATACATAATAAATTCCTCCCTGTTATTTAACCCTGGGGGAAAACATGCATTTAATCTCACTTGCCAGCAATACTCAAGCCAACCTAATTTTTCCTCAATATTGATATTTTTAACTTTGAGATGGATTAAATCAATAACTAAACATTTAAAATTCATTTTACATTTACTTTCTCTATAATGCTTACCCATTGCATTTTTAACATCACCCTTCCCAATGTCATAATGATGTTCATAAATTCTCCTATATAGTTCTCTCCCAGTTCTCTCTATATAGAAAGATTTACATTCTAAGCAAACTAATAAATAAACTACATTTTTAGATTTACACGTAAATCTGCCAGGAACTCTAACCAAAGTTTTATCTATTAAAATTTCATTATTTTCTATATATAATTGTTTGTACAAGTGAATGTTGTTGCTATGGGTGCTGCTCTAGCCCCTAGTTATGGTAATTTATTTCTGCAAGGATGGGAGATGTTAAATATTCTTGAAAGTGTTTATGCTAAGAACATCATAAAGATGTTGAGATTTATTGATGACATCCTAATAATTTGGAAAGGTATGGTTGGTAAATTGGAAATATTTAATGTAAGTGTAATAATACAGATAGGGGATGACAATGCACTTTTTGGCATTGAGCTTGAGGCCATGGCTTTGATACCAGGCATCTGCCTCAGTGAGGCCCTTTTGTAGGATGTCCACATCATTAGGAGTTTTGATTATGGCTCCTAGTTTGCAGTCATCTGCAAACTTTGTTAGCCAAATACCTTCTGTGCTAGTCTGTTCTTCAGGGAAGCAGATACCAAACAGGAGATAACCTAGGACTGAACCCTGTGATACTCCACTTGTCACTGGTCTGAAGTTGGATTTAAAGTCTGCTACTTTCACAGTGTGGGTTCTGTCAGTGAGCCAGTTGGCAATCCATCTTGTGACAAAAGGATTTACATATATATGTCATCTGCAAACTTGATAAGCCACAGGCCTTCTACTTTCATCTGGACCTCAGAGAAATACATTCCAAACAGTAGAAGGCCCAGAACAGATCCTTGTGATACCCCATGGGTACCTGGTCTACTGGTGGAGGTAGACTCCCCAACTTTGAGAGTGTGCATTCTATTGGTGAGCCAGTTGGCTACCCATCTAGTCATGTATGGTTTAATCCCCGGCTAGGATACTTTCCCAATGATCCCTGAGTGGGGGATTGTATTAAAAGCCCTGGCTAAATCAAGATAGGCAGTATGTACTGCTTTGCCCTCATCCAGGGCTTTGGTGACATTTGCAAAAAAGTTCATCAGATTTAATAAGCGAGATCTACCCTTGATGAAACCAAACTTGGTTGGGTCAAGAGTTTGAAGGTCGCCTCTGTCCTTCTTCATAAGATCCATGATGATTGTTTCTATGGCATGGCAGATAAGCTGGTTGGGATTATGGTTCGATAGTTTCCTGGGTCAATTGATGGACCCTATTTGTGCAAGGGGATTACTGCTGCTGTTCTCCACACAGCCAGAACAAAGCCAGTGCTCAGGCTATGGTTAAAGACAGTGCCAAGTGGTTCTGCTAGGTCTTGTTTTAGATTGTTTAGTAAGTAACCAGGGATGTTATCTGGCCCATGGAGGCCATGTTTTTTGGCTTTGAGAGCACGTGTTTGACCTGTTCTTTGGAGATACTCAGAAGAAGACTGGGGTATGCTGGTGGGGACAGGGGATGAAGTTACTTCCAGATCTGTCAGCTAGCAAGAGGCAATTTCCTCAGCAGTGTGAGTGTTACCATCCACTATAAGTACAGCACACAGCTGGGCATTCACTTTTGGGTTTCAGATGTAGCTAAAGAATGCCTTATGGTTGTCTTTAGCTAGGGATGTTAATTTAGTCTCATAAGTAGTCTTAGAGGACTTTACAAGATATTGGATTTACTTGTTCAAGTTGAGCATCTCTATTCTTCCTCTGTTGGGTGAGTTCCCTCTTGTTCTTAGATATCAGTTTCTTTCTTTTTTATATAACTTATTTATACTTACAGTCCACCAGGGTGGTGTCTTTTTTCTGGAGGATCTGGTTTTAGTTCTGTCAGGTAGAACTGAGTCAATACTTTTGTCTAAATGGCTATATAGGGCATTTGTGTACCCTTCTGCATAGGCGTCATTGTTGGCTGTGTTAGCAGGGGCTTTGAAACTTTGTATACTATTGCTTAGGAGACTGTAGATTGCTTTGGAGAAATCTTTCAATTTTTTGCTCCTGTGGGGGTGTCAGGTCTGATTTTTTGTTCAAATAAGACTGATTGTTGTTCTGACCTTAGCAGGGAGGGCAACACATAGGGAGTAGTGCAGTGACCACCAATGTTGGTGAGCACTAGGTCAAAGACATTTGAGCCCCTTATGGGCATGCAGACCAATTATTCGAGGGAATTTGAATTAACAAAATCCAGAAACGTCAGAGTGATTATGTTTGTGCTAATGTAAGTTGCCCAATCAATGGAAGGATAGTTTGAATCTCCCACTTGTTCACTATCTCTTTATCCATTTTGAATTCATTGTAAAACTGACAAATACTTTAATGACATCAGAAATGTTACTTATACATTTGCCATCATACCATAGATGCTTTGTATACAGTTTGCCCATTTCGAAGGCATAATGTGGTAAAAAGCTTCACATTTGTCAGGAATAAAGTATGCTATATCTTTGGAGTTCTTTATGGTCTCAATTAAATGTTGTAAGACAGTTTCTAAAGAGACAATTTGCTTCTTTTCATCAGTATAAAATATAAATAATAATTCACTGTGCACTGTATTACATAACTGTGACTCTAGTCTACATAATTTCACCATTTTGGGCATTTCAGATATATTAATAAATAAGACTGTTACCACTTGATGTGGCTGTTGAATGGGTGGGGCCATACTACTTAAGTTAGCTGAGCTTTTCTAATTTTTGATGCTACCATCTTTATAAAGAATAATACGTCTGTTCTAGTCCCTCTCTTTTCTAAACTAAAGTGTATATTCTTATGGGGAATTTTTTTCTTTTTTTTTCCTAACAGTCTGTCATCTGGGTTACTTCTAGCAAATTTTAAGGTTCTATGCTTTTGTATATTTTGCAGGAATTATTTTGGTCTTGATTTAGCTAATTTGTAGCCCATTGGTATACTCAAATGTCCATGCATTATGCTTTCTTTTGATGAAGGTATTTTAATCATATTCCATACTAAATGCCACTCAAAAGCTCAGCATATCAAACAAAATATGTATGTATCAGGTGTCCATACAATTCTGCATTGGCTAACACATATACAAAAGCACAACAGCAGAAAAGCCAGCCACTGAATAAATTATCTTAATGCTTTTTGGATACATAATGGTAATCACAAAGACTATAATTTGCACATCTGATTAATTATGCATCGGTTAGCACTGAAATACTCACAGAGCAGCTACAGCTGCCATGGCAGCTTTATTGCTTTGAATTTCTTATAGAGAGCACTAAAGCTATCAAGGTGATAAATGCAGCACTATGTTGGTTTCTACTTTCGATATCTTGCTGTAGACTTGTTTCTATTAAGTTTCCAATCTTCATGTTTATGAAACAAAGGCTGAAGCAGCAAGACTTACTTACAAGCTCAGTTCAAGTAATGCAAAGTAAAAACTGATTGTAAAATGTTAACAAGCTGGTGAATGAACAGATTCACCAGAGTAGAGAATTAAATATATGTATATTTCAGCTACAAGACTATCATCTTATTAAGGAAAATATCTTATTATAAAAATGAAATTTCAATGGATAGTAATGCATAAAGCCAATATTAACTAAACATGTACTGCACCCGTCATATTCACCAAATGCAAACCAGTAAATAACTGTAACTGAAAAAATAACAATCACGATTTAATATGCAGGAAACCATTTTTTTCTAAATTACAGAAATGTAAGAATAGTCAGAACTTCAATTTTTAATAAAGCATACTTTAACCACATTTTAATATTCAGAAAACAAAACGCTGACAGCAACACAGAAAGGTTTAATCCACAAAAAAACAGAGATAAATTCAGCCACGAATGAACGCTTTCATCTCCTACAAACGGAGATTTCTTCAGACTAGTGGTTGTACATAAAAAATACATTTAAATACTTACTTAAGCAATTAAAATCAATTAAGATCAATTAGTTTAAATACACACCATAACATTAAAGGAACCATATACAATAAATTAAAAGAAACAAAAAATACTAATGTTTTAAACCTTTTCTCTTTAAATACATAATAAATTCCTACCTGTTATTTAACCCTGGGGGAAAACATGCATTTAATCTCACTTGCCAGCAATACTAAAGCCAACCTAATTCTTCCTCAATATTGATATTTTTAACTTTGGGATGGATTAAATCAATAACTAAACATTTAAAATTAATTTTACATTTACTTTCTCTATAATGCTTACCCATTGCATTTTTAACATCACCCTTCCCAATGTCATAATGATGTTCATAAATTCTCCTATATAGTTCTCTCCCAGTTCTCTCTATATAGAAAGATTTACATTCTAAGCAAACTAATAAATAAACTACATTTTTAGATTTACACGTAAATCCGCCAGGAACTCTAACCAAAGTTTTATCTATTAAAATGTCATTATTTTCTATATATAAAAATTGACAATAGTTACAATTAAAACATTTAAACATACCTTTTTTCTCTTCTACTATTCTATTTATATATAATTTATTTTGAAAAAAAATCTTTAAAATTCTTAGCTCTCTTCTGCACAAATTTGGGTTGATCTCCTAATTTCTGAATCAGATCACTTTTACCCTAAAAATAGCCCAATTATTTCTGACTATCTTTTTTATCATATAAGAATCAGTGCTATTTTTTACTGTTAAAGCCGTCTTAAAATCAACACAGGGACTTGAATTTACTTCTTCAGTTATAGCTCTACTTCTTTTTACAACTTCTTCTTTCATCAAACAACTCACTACATCTTTAGGGTACCCTCTATTACACATTCTATCACCAAAACTCTTTGCTTCTTTATAAAAAAAAATGTATCATCTTCTGTCAAATTCCTGATTCTATTGATCTGACTTTTAACTATATTTAATTTCGATTTTTTAGGATGTAAACTTGAATAGTGTAAACACATATTATTTTGACATTCTTTCTTATGAATTTTAGACACTAATTTTTCATCTTTTTTATATATGGTAAGATCCAAAAAATAAATATTTTCTGTATCATAAGTATAAGTAAAATTAATATAAGAACATATATTATTAATATAGTTCAAAAATATTTCCAATTCACCAACCATGCCTTTCCAAATTATTAGGATGTCATCAATAAATCTCAACATCTTTATGATGTTCTTAGCATAAACACTTTCAAGAATATTTAACATCTCCCATCCTTGCAGAAATAAATTAGCATAACTAGGGGCTAGAGCAGCACCCATAGCAACCCCATTCACTTGTACAAACAATTATATATAGAAAATAATGAAATTTTAATAGATAAAACTTTGGTTAGAGTTCCTGGCAGATTTATGTGTAAATCTAAAAATGTAGTTTATTTATTAGTTTGCTTAGAATGTAAATCTTTCTATATAGGGAGAACTGGGAGAGAACTATATAGGAGAATTTATGAACATCATTATGCCATTGGGAAGGGTGATGTTAAAAATGCAGTGGGTAAGCATTAAAAAGAAAGTAAATGTAAAATTAATTTTAAAAGTTTAGTTATTGATTCAATCCATCCCAAAGTTAAAAATATCAATATTGAGGAAGAGTTAGGTTGGCTTGAGTATTGCTGGCAAGTGAGATTAAATGTATGTTTTCCCCCAGGGTTAAATAACAGGGAGGAATTTATTATGTATTTAAAGAGAAAAGGTTTAAAACATTAGTATTTCTTGTTTCTTTTAATTTATTGTATATGGTTCCTTTAATGTTATGGTGTGTATTTAAACTAATTGATCTTAATTGATTTTAATTGCTTAAGTAAGTATTTAAATGTATTTTTCATGTACAACCACTAGTCTGAAGAAATCTCCGTTTGTAAGAGATGAAAGCGCTCATTCGTGGTTGAATTTATCTCTGTTTTTTTGTGGATTAAACCTTTCTGTGTTGCTGTCAGCGTTTTGTTTTCTGGATTTTGATTTCGTTTAAGCATTGTGGCTGCTTTTTGATAAAACCACATTTTAATATTGTATTAAAAAGTTGTTCAGTGTTTTCCATTCATTTGAAAAAAAGGAAGATAAAGAAACTACAGATTGCCAAGTGACATAAACATAATCCCCCGGATTCACAAAACCTCCGTGTATGACTTAATATGTCTTACTCGGAGGCTACAGTTGAACGGTATGACATCAGCGTGCCATGAATATTCATGAGGGCATGCTGACTCATCCGTAACTCTTACACGGACTGAGTAGGCAAGCAGGGGGGGGGTGTGTCCGACTGCCGAGCAGTCTAAAAGTCCACGTCCTGAAAGGTTTTAAAAAGCATAATGTCAACAGACTAGAGCGAGTCCGCTCAAATTTACTTGCACCCAACACCACACTCCCTGACACTGTAAACCCCCATCACAGTTATAAAATGTAAAATATTAATTTTCTTTTATTTAAATCCATGATATAGCTGCCCGTATTTGCATTGTTTGCGTGGGTGTGCCCATTGCTTAACTACAGTTAGCAATTGTGACATTAAAGAGCATATAAGAACTACTTATACAATTTAATACAAATAGCAATAGCATAATGGTAGACCGTATGCACAAACAGAAGACATTCACAGTTTGAGTCCCACCACTCCCCTTCTTATTTATGTTTTAAATCAGAATTTGTAATAATACCAGCCATGATTAAGATTTTATTAAAAGCAGTGACATGGCCAATGTGTCAGTGAACAAAATATATATTTTTAAAGGACTCAGATATATAATAGCCTGCTGTTAAGCAACTTTTTACACAGCTAACCAGAGATGCCCATAGCTTAATAGCGCTTTACTCATCTAAACAGAGGTGCCCATAGTTTAATAGTGCTTTACCCAGCTAAACAGAGTTGCCCATAATTTAATAGCACTTTACCCAGCTAAACGGAGTTGCCCATAGTGTAATAGCACTTTACCCAGTGCAATAGAGTTGCCCAAAGTTTAAAAGCACTTTACCAGTGCAATGTGTTTGTGCTGACGTGCGTGCTGTGCAAATCAGGACACCGTAGGGCACCGGGGAGCAACGTAGAGCTAAGTTGCTTAAACGCAGCCACACCCCCTAGCCTGTCTAGACAGTATTAAAATAAAAGAATGACAAGATTCAAACCCAGGACCCTTTGCATCATAATCAAAGTACAGAACCACTAAGTCATGACAACATAGGGGAAGCAGCCACTATTAACATTCATAAACTTATGAATGGTAGTTTAACCATTACTAAGCAGGTCTGCAGTCAGCCGAGAATTTTACAAAATGGCCAATCACAAAAAAGTGCGGGAAATGCAGCATATTTAAGCCCCATAGGCGGGAATACACGCCATAACTGATTGTAGCTCACATTTGCAGTCAGAATGGCAGGTGCAGGAGAGGGTTCATGCTTCCGAGCACAACGTTGGGGCATCAAGGAGTCCAAATACATGGTTTGGCTCCTTGTCCACCGTCACGAGACAAGACTCCTGCAGGGCCAGTTCCAAGGGACGGAGTACAAGGCAGAGGCTTGGAACTGGTTAGCTCGTGACATCACCAGTGCCACAGGCATTCCTCGGACTGGTGAGAAGGTCAGTCACCACCATGCAGCCCTGAAGAGATGAAAGCAGGACCACCTGAACCAGTGGATACAGGAGGCCCGTGGGATGCAAAATGCCCCACAACTGAGTATGTAGCCATGGAATGCAGTATGTAAGAATTGATAATGGAGTATGTATAACGGATAGGTATCTCTCAATATCCCTTCATTTACTTTACAGCTGCAGGTGACCGTGCTGTGAATCAGCAAGCCTATGCTGATAGGCTGCTAAAGTTGCGCCACTAGGCAGGTTAGTGATTATTCTGCATGTATTGTTATATAAAATATGGGAGGGAGCATGAAAGAATGTGTTGTAGTACAATAAAACAGCCATAGAATTGCCTGAATAAGTCCTCTGCATGTACTGTCAGATAAAAATGTCAGAGAGGCAGAAAAAGAGTGTAGTAACCTATTAAGAAAGGTAACATATGTTTGGAATAATATCCATGCAGGCACTGTCATATAACATAAGTGAGTGAGCCTGAAAAAAGATTGTTCTACCCTATTAATAAAGGTATAATATGTCTTGAACATGTCTGCCATAAACACCGTTAAAACAAATAAAGGAGTGAGCCTGTGGAAAAGTGTGCAGTGTCATTAATAAAGGTCTAAAACCCAGAGTGTGTCTGTGTCACAGTGTCTGAAATGTTGTAGTACCTTTGCATTATACAAACAGTACTGTTTGAAAATGTGCTGGCAACCCACAGTTATGCAGTCCCATATAAAGTGGGTGATGGAAGTGCTAGTAGCTGTGAAACATATATACAGTCCACAATAGTCAGTTACTGGCTGGCATGAATAAGTAAACCTGGCACACGTGTAGCATGTAATTATTCACCAGAAATGTCAGTGCGTGCCAAGAAATGCAGGGTTCTGTACAAATCAAAGTGAAAATGTAATGTGAAAACATCCCAGATATGTAGGTAAAGAAATATAAATGCAAACAAGAAATATGTAGCAGTAACATTTGCATCCTGGACAGTTAGTATGTCAGATATTGGTCAGGCATATATTGAACTAGTCAAACCCATGACACAACCTAATGTATGGTGGCAAGTGTAATAATACAGATAGGGGATATACACTTGCAGTCACTGGGAATGTAGTGTAGACTAAAAGGTCATTATAAGATGTTAACCGAGATTTTTTCTACACCCTACCGTATGTGCATAAACCATACAATTCCACACCTCAATGGGTATGTGTAACCTTAAATATTTGTTGGGACATATGTCCTATTATTTTATAAATATTTGCATTGATGTTGATGCATGTGCTCTGTTCAGACACCACGTTGTCGTATTGTTTTATAAATATTTGCATTGATGTTGATGCATGTGCCCTGTTCAGACACCACGTTCATGGTGGCCTGTTGCTACCAAACATCCCTGCATGCTGTTGGAATATCCACTGTCGTTCAATATATGTATGTGTTATGCTTGCTGTTCAACTGTTGGAATCTTGGTGTGTTGGGTTAATGGGAATATTACTGCATGCTGTTACAACTAATCTGGAATGCAGTTGTTTATGTTGTAATTAAACACACCCAATCACAGAACGTACGGGAAGTCCGGTCCCAGTGGACTCACCTGTCCCTCCTCAGTTGGCGAGTGCACCTGGCACCAGCAGCTCCGGTGCCCAGCCCGGGCTCTCCTCCTTCATTGGTCCTGTGCCACCTTTGGGTGGAAGCACTGGAGGGGATGGGGCTCATCCCCCCCGTGCAAGCATGGGTGGAGAAGGGCCACCTGTCACCCTTCGAAGGGTCCGGGCTGTGGTGCGTAAGGAGATCCAGCATTCAGTCGCTGATCCCCTACTCCAGCTTGAGGCGAGAGTGGCACGTCTCTTGGGTGAGCCTGCCCGTCCTACTCAGCCCCCAGCACAGCCACCCTTGGGGCTGTGAAGGTGCAGTGGTGACTGCCCATGGGTGGGGATCTCAGTTCCACTGTTACCATCTGGGGTCTCATGGGCTTGCGATTTCCAAACAACCTTCCCCGTCAATTGTGTTCACCCACCCCATGTGTCAAACTCCGCTCCTGTATATGTCTTGTTTGTCTTGTCTGTTTACCTCCCCAACCTACCTCCCCAATTATACTTACATCCTCTACCTCACATTCCACTCTCACCTGAAAAAAAATAAATAAAAAAGGGCAATCTGTTCCCACAAAAAAATTACGTCCCATACATAGCTGCCCAATTCGCACACATATCCGCTGGACATGTAAACTGATAATTCTAATTGGCAGTACAACATATTTTGTTGTCCTCACCCCTCTCTCAGGGGTGGAAGGTTTCAAATTTCACACCAAATTTCAAACATATACACAGCTGTTGCTGGTAAAGAAATGGGCAGCTATGGACCTTCCCTACACCCATCCTGCACATCCTGAGCTGTTTTCTCTACTGTCTTTCCCTCTTTGTGCCCCCTTTTTCATCACTTTCCTATCTCCCCATTTTCTTTTCTTTAAAAGAAATTAGCGTGGGGGTTAGCGGGAGTAAGCACTTTTAAGCAGTAGTTAGCGGGGGTGTGCGGGTGTGAGCTTATGTGTGCTTAGCTAAGCATTGCTAAGCATTGCGCAAACTCGCGCAAACCCACTTACAACTGCTTAAAAGTGCCTTAGTCACTCTGTATGACAAGGCCCTTGTACTGCTCAGCAGCAAAATAAAATACCCTTCTCAGTCTCAAACCCGGGACTTTGGACTCACCGGTCTGCATGAAGTACCACTACACCAAAAGCAGATATACAATAGCTTAGTGCTGAAAATAATATAACATGCATTACAAGGAGTGAATGTAAAGGGAAAATAGGAATGGCATAACACAAATCTTATTCTGTGGGCCTTAACCAGCAGGTGTTGTTGAATTGCATGACATGACTGTGAAAAGAGAATAAGCCATACTAGTAGGGAATAAGGTTACAGTAGCAGCTTACAAACCCCGCACAGTATCAGAGCAGGATAAACACTGGAATATTCGCATAGGTCACAGGCCAGACCTCCCAACAGTGACTGCTCTACAGTGATGAGCCTGATTTATAAACAAATGTTAGCTGTGCCCCTATGACTCCCTGTGAAATGTACTAACAGTAGGCAGAAAGGTGCTGAATCTCACTTAATGGCAAATGTCAATAAGTGAGAGTAGACACCGCTTGCACGTCAGAAAAGGTGTAGTAATAGATATGCTCTGAATCCCCCAAAGGCTGAACTGCAAAATGTCTGAACTATATGACAGGTGTATCCCAGTTATATGTACCTTTCCCTGAGGCTGTTCAAATATATATGTGAGAGTATCTGAGGCCTGGAAGAGTCAGAAACACACAGGCATATCATCTTGTCTGCTGTTACACACTCTGCAAATAGCTGTAGAATGAATCCCACAAGCCTGCCCTTATGTAGAAGTACAACACAGAAATATCAAAGGACGTAGCCATGTACTGCTAGCAACCACCTGTGACAATGCCATTGTTCAGGTGCTGAAAAGACTGCTGTGGTGCACAATCAAAGAATTCTAGGCTGACCTCTGTCTACCATCTGGATATGTCCACAGGTGGGAGCTACTCAGACAGACTACAAGCCTTCATAGACTTACAGGTACACTGCAACTCTGCATGTTCAGTAAGATAAACATCACACGATAATAAATAATGCACTCTGCAGTTCTGCACCCCTACCCAAAGGTACTATATTCCCATGTAGTCAGGCACAACCAAGGGTGTAGGTAGGCATACACAGTACAGAAATATGTCCACTTGTCTTGAGCAGACTGTGCTAATGTCAACACAAACAAACCACAAACTGTTCAGAAGTGAGTAACGTACTAATGACAGTATAGCAGTTCACAAACAGTGTATGTGCCTGATATTCATAACTGGTAGTAAAACATACTTAGTTGTCCTCACCCCTCTCTCAGGGGTGGAAGGTTTCAAATATCCCACCTAATGTATTGCATATGCACTGCTGTTGCTGGTAAAGAAATGGGCAGCTATGGACCCTCTCCACACCCATTGTGTACATCCAAAGCTGGTTTCCCTACTGTCTTCCCCTCTTTGTGCACCCTTTATCACCACATTTCTATCTCCCCATTTACTCTTTTGTCAAAGAAATGAGCACGGGGGTTAGCGGGAGTGAGCACTTGTAAGCAGTAGTAAGCAGGTTTGCACCAGTGTGTGCATGTGTGCGCTTAGTTTAGCATTGCTAAGATATAATAAGCTACGCCAAGCTTAGCTTAGTATTGCTAACATAAAATAAGCTAAGCTAAGCTTAGCTTAGCATCGCTAAGCATCACGCCAACCCATGCAAACCCGCTTACAACTGCTTAAAAGTGACTTAGTCACTCTGTATGACAAGGCCCTTGTACTGCTCAGCAGCAAAATAAAATGCGCTTGTCAGTCTCAAACCCCACACCTTGGACTCACCAGTCTGCATGATGTACCACTAAGCCACAGCAGATATACAATAACTTGGTGCTGAAAGAAATATAACATGCATTACAAGGAGTGAATGTAAAGGGAAAATAGTAAAGCCATAGGAATACATTGCAATAACTACTGTTGTATGCCAGTTAATTCCCTAATTCCAAAAGAAAGTACATACTCCCATGTATCCAGTGTTAGCATTAGTAGGTGTGAGTAAATTTACACACTGAGAAGAGTGTACTGGAAGAAGCAACAGTCAGGTTTCAGTATAACATGCATTTCACTGGCTATAACCCAGCTCCAGATATGAGACATATACCAACCTTATGACTGACACAACAGTGTCCACAGCAAACAAGCATGGTCCCCACCTTGCTAAACTGAAAGACCTACACCTAAGTAACCTATCATTATATAGCAGTGTCCAGAAATCACAGTGAGAACTGCAATTACCACACAGCAGGCTGCATGCAATTATTAAATGGTGGGCACCAATTGGTGCAGAGGCCATCACATGCACATGTGCAGATACCTACAGAAGCAACCTATAGTTGCTGTCCACACATGCACACATGCAATCAGCATATGTCTCATTTCGGGAGAGAGAGAGAGCAAGAGAGACAGACAGACAGACAAACAAACAGAGGCAGTTGGAGACACCAAACCAAAAAAAAAAAAAAAAAAAAAAAAACACGTCAACAGGTACAACAGACAGAGGTGAGAAATGCAAAGGTAAGGTATGTAACAGAGATGTATTTGCTGGCATCCGAATGATGTGTCTGAAGGGTACTCTACATACTGTGAACCCTCCATATGTAGTAGCAGTCCGTATCTATATGTATATGCAGATGTGCATAGGGCAAGGGACATACTGCAACTGTTAGTGAAGGCTGGAAATATATATGCAGTTGAAGGTTGCTATGTGCAGATATCTATGTAGGTTGTAGTGTGTGGCATTGGAAACAGCAAGCAGTGCAAGTATATGCCATGTGGTGGTTAAATGCTGTGGGACTGAGTTACAGCCAGTGAGGTCTGCTACAGCTATTTGGCCTGTGGACAGTGAAATGCATTCTGCACAACACTGTGCAATATTATTACATAATTGTATGTCTCACAACTGTTTCATAATTGATATTATATTCCCACCATGAAAGGTGGGCAGTATATGTGCCTATATGTGTATGTATATGTACAGCAATGGATGTTTACAAGTATGTGTATATATATATATATATATATATATATATATATATATATATGTGGATATATATATATATGTATATATATATATATATATATATAGATATATAGATATGTAGATATATAGATATATACATATATAGAGATATATAGATATATACATATATAAGCGATATATAGATATACACAGATATATATATATATATATATATATATATATATATATATATATATATATATATATATATGGATATATATGGAGATATATATATATATATATATATATATATATGTATGTATATATATATATATATATATATATATATATATATATATATATATATATATATATATATATATATATATATATATATATATATATTTATATATATGTATATTTATATATATATATATATATATATATATATATATATATATATATATAGATAGATAGATATTGAGAGAGGGAGACAAGGGGCAGACGTTTTGCAACAGGTGCCTGGTGACCAAGGCATGGACTGAACACCAGTGTTGATACTGCAGTGCCATGCCCCATTCCAAAACACTTTACCCACTAACTACCAGATAGGTGGTTGTCTGCCTAACACTGAAGGTGTCAGAAGGGAACATGGGATACAGGTGGACAGTAGCCTCCCCTTTGATATTCACAGTGCCACACTAGTCTTGTAATCTGTCTACGTAGTATGTGTCATCACAAACGTTGTGTCATGTATGGAAATATAGGTCAGTGTTCCCCTGTACTCATAACAATGCCCTATGTGGTATGTACCTCACATGACAACTACAGCAAGTGGAAAGGCCACAGACATACCTCACAAAGAGTAATACTGCCCTCAAACACATACCCTATGCAGACTGACTGACATAACCACAGCTACAGTGCGTTGCATACCGGCCACCCAGAGGTTACCTCTGCCGAACATACAGAGGTATGTCACACCCATAGCAGTAAGTCAACCACCATGTCAACACCTCACAATCCCACCGGGCTACATGGCCTAGGTCCCTAATCCCCGCCACCTCACTAAACAGCACATGCTGGAGGGTTAGGCTCCTATTGTCAAATATGCCATACTCTGGAGTAAATCACCCAGCATTAACAAACAAGGCTCCTCAGTAGCAGATGTCATACATACCCCTGATGATTGTCTGGGGGATAGGTAACATTCCCTGGGAATCACCTCTGTGTATCCAGTTGACAGGAGCAAGTGAAATCAAATTACATGTGTGTCAAAGGCCAGGGTAGCATATGGCTAGGCTGCTGTAGGCCCTAGGGCCAATAGCGTATTACCTACCTATGACACAATGCACACACACATGTACTCAGTGCAATACCTGCTATGTGAGGTGGAATGAGTGTGACAGTGAATGTGTGCAAGGTCTTTAACGGTGTGATAGCTTAGTGTGAGGTTGTTTCTGTCATGGTAGTTTGTGTCCTAGGTGTGAGGCCAGAGAAAGATGTGTCAGTTATTGGGATGCAGACATAGTAGGATGGCATATGTTGTGACGTAGTTCCTTGTGTACGACTGTGGTGTCCCATCGTAGGCTGAAGCAATACATGTATGCTCAGTAAGTGGTACTGCTGGTGAATCCAGCGACATTTGAACTGTTGTACTACCTGAAGCTGTAGGCCTAAACAGCACAGTATGGTGTATGTTCGCATTCCCTGGTAACACTGTCTTGTGTGTTTCCTGTTGTCTGCACAGATTACATACCTCAGGCATAGGTATCTGTAAGTAGGGGCACACAGTACTGTAAGGTACACAGGAAATGATCATCTGTGTCAGCATACATTTGTGTGTTGCATGAATGTCTGATATGTGTGTAATGATGCCTGTACCATGTCCGCAATCACATGTGTGTTGCAGGGTTTGCATGTGTACCTAGCTACATGTATACTCTGTTACAGCAGTATGCAAGCTATATTAACAACTGTGCACATATGGTAGGTAGGGGTATGGCATCAAAGACTAGGGTGGGTTACTGCTAACACTGTAACTGTACTTCACATTCATTGCAATGGATGACATATTTCTTCATGCATTAGCTTGATATGTACCACCGTGGCGAGGCTGTGCATTGGATCCCAAACAGTGTGCTGAGTACTGGTGTATACTGGTTTGTTATATGGAGTGTGGCAGGCACTGTCAGCCAGTTGTGGGCTGAGCATTGGTATGTGGTATTGAATGTGTGTATCCTCTGACAGACAGATGCTATATATGGCAGTTAACTGATATCTGTACTGTATAATGTTAAGTGTGCCACATGACTTGCTCACACATATCATTTACTTGTCTTCTAGGCTTATGGCTCATCAAAGGAATCCCTCCTACACAGCTGCAGAGGAACAGGAAATCCACCACAGCCTGGTTCAGCACTATACCCTGCTGTTTTCCAGGGCCAGCCAGCACCAGCATGAGCGTACTGCACTGTGGCAAGAACTTGTTCATCGGGTAAATGACATAGGCATGCATAACCGGACATATGAGCAGGTGCGCAATCACTGCAGTGATTTAATTAGACATGTCCGGCGGTGTGTGTCTGATATCCATAGACAACAGCTTGCCACAGGTGGTGGGGTGGCCATACATCCCCCCCTCACCAGAGTGGAGGAACTGCTCCTAAGTGTGGTGGCTCCTGGCCTACAGCAGCAACAACATCACACATGTGTCATCATGGAGGCCGGAGCCACCCAGCATGGTGACATGGAGCTTGCAGGTAACATGCCTTAGCTGTAGACTACTGTTACCTGTAATGTTAGATTATGCATATGTGGGATGTGTACTGTGTTTAGCAATTGTGCTGCCTATTGTGTGCAATACTGATATTTTAAATAGTATCCATACACCTATGCCTGTTGTTTTGCTGTAGTTTAGCACACTCACAGTAGCAATGCCACAGTTGTGGCCACTGACAAACTGTGTCATATTCTTGTAGGTCCCTCTGGTGTGACAGCAGGGCAGACGATACATGCTGGTGAGTGTGTTAACACTTTAAAATTGGTATTGAAATGTGCATGTCATAGGTGAGGTGTAGGCCATGTACACATAACACACCTACGCATAAGGCATGCTCTGCATGTTTGTTGTGAGATGTTAAACATCTCAGTAAAGTCAGTAGCTGCCTCAATCACATGCAATGCACAGAGCACCAGACACAAATGTGGCAACACTGCACTGCACATTGGATAGGCATAGTTGACACACATGTACACAACATAACACATTTGTCATACGCAGTACACCTCAACATGCTACACGTAGTGTAACCGGACACCCGCTGCCAGGTCACACTTCAGTATCCCACATGTCATCCACACACCACACATAATATACCTGATGGGTAGGGGCCTAGCATGGGGCTGTGTAACACTCTTCAACACATAACACAGTCATGTTAGGCAATACTCCCTATTGGGCACCTCACACACCCTTGTGCAATGTGGCTGTGTAATTGTGAACTTAGCCACGGCACTGCAGTTCAGGTACAGCATGCTAGGCAGTGGTCTAGCACACTTTAGTGGCCTTGAGTGACCACATGATGCATGATGATGATGGCTAATGGTACTACACCCCATACAGTTACAGTGACCACAGTGCTACACATAGATGTCATTGCTTTGCACCTCCATGTTGTGTGTGTGAACACATATGCACCTATATACATTATGCATAGCATGTTGTGTGTGCAAACATATGCAACTATACACGATATGCATAGCAGTCGCATTCTGTACAAAGTGACACATATTTGTCCTGGAATGATATTGGATATATAGGTCACATGACACACATTGGGTATGTGTGATGTTGAATGTTGAAGTCATGTACCATGCAATGTCATGGCTGGCACTGGCATATCTGGAATATGACCCACACTCACCATAACCACTGTACAATGGCCATGTCCAGGATTGGTGTTCCATCATATATATGCACCACTCATCCCGTGTGTGTACATAGCATGCATGTGCTACACCTGTGTCCATAATTATCTGCTACAGACACAGACACTGCATTCAGACATGGAAATCCATGAGACACACAGATAACACATGCAGCCATGGTATGTATACCTGTGAGTGATGGTGCACAGGACATTGCAGAGCTTATAATACTTGCACAGAAATGTCTTGCCCTTGTACACACTGTGTGCCAGGGTGTAGGCAATCACTGAACTGTATCACATGCACCACAGCCATGTACACTGTCATTAACTATGGCTGTCTACACTCACACTGCATGGACTTGATCAACACATATTCTGCAGGCTGACACGTGTGATGTGACTGTTTGCCTTGTGATACTCTCACCCACCTTCAACCACTATTGAGTATGTTTTGGATTGCTGTTGTGCGTGTGTATCTGCTGTAGTGAAGAGTGTGCATGTGTTCCTGTGGGCATGTATGCATGTGTCCATGTGTGCATGTGTTCATGTGTGTATGTGTGCATGTGTGCATGTGTTCATGTGTGCATGTGTGCATGTGTGCATATGTGCATGTGTTCATGTGTACGTGTACATTGTGCATGTGTGCATGTGTGCATGTGTTCATGTGTTCATGTGTGCATGTGTGCATGTGTCCATGTGCAGACTGTAAAGTGTGTTTCCTGTCTTCCTCTCACAGGTGCTGAGCTAGGGGTTGGCGAAACCAGCAGGTGACCTGAAGCCACTGCCAAGAATAGTAGTGATGATGACACACGTATTTTGGCACAGGGAGATTTGACAGGGTCTGTCGTTGGTCCGCCAATCGACAGTAGACAGCGTTCAACCCCATCTATGCGCACACTCATACTGTCAATACATCCCTCACCACCAATGGCCATAGGCAAGGGACAGCATACAGTTGGCATTGACCAGGAGAGTGTGGTACCCATGGCACTCGCATCCCCTCACAGCAGCCATAGCCATAGACCCGGAATGGTACCACATAAGCAGAGGTCCAGGGGTTCTCGGGGGAGCACCACTAGTCGTATTGCCCCTGGCAGGCGTGCCCTCACAGGTCTTATGATGACCAGTATGTTTTGGGCTGTAATGCAGGCTTAGGCACGTATGGAACGGTACACCAGGCAGGGACTTAGGGCGCAGAGGGCACATTACAAAGCTATCAATGACAGCATCCATGACATTGCGGGTGCCATCCGGACTTACACAGAGGTCATTGATAGACATTGGGGGGAGACAATAGATACCCTCCACAACATGTTTTCCTTCAGCCAGGACCATGCGGGATGGTTGCTACGTCGATGCGGATGCATGCCAGCAATAGCTGGCAGTGTTCGCAGATGGCCCACAGTTCACAGCCGCTCCCGTAGTGGCAGTACCAGCCCCAGCAATGCTGGGGCTGGCCTGTCCATTGACCACCCCAGTAGACCACGTGCACATGGCTCTGGCCAGTTCCAGCAGGGACATGGATCCAGTCATCATACCTCTGCCTCTGATGACAGTATCCAGTCAGGGTTGGTACCCGATACTGTCCGTAGCACCCCTGCCAGGCACAGATACTGTGTCCGTGGCCAGAGACAGTGATCTGTACAGCCTAGCAGGTACAGTCTGTGGCTGTCCCACAAACTACCATATATGGCAGCCACATGGTGGAGCTGTGTGCATGCAGACACACACACATTAAGCAAACAACTAGGGCTCACACATACACACACACATTACATCAACATTGGCCCATGCTGTACTGTTGTCCCCCACACACACACACACACACACACACACACACACACACACACACACACACACACACACACACACAGACATGTCGATTGGATGGGTCAATGTCAGGCTCCGGCAAACAACAAAATGCCCTGTGCATATGATGATACCTGTGCCACCTCCTGTCATCTGCATCATTGACGGAGGGACAGGCTAACATGGTGCTGATGCACAGGGTGACACTATAGCAGTGTAGCAATAATAGCAAGTTGTCAACAAGGAAGTGTAACTACATTCTTGTAGGTATATCTGAGCAGACATTATGCATCAAAGCTCTATTTGTCAGTGAAGCATTGATTACAGCACTGTTAGGTCTGAGTATGTATTATCCACCCATGTGCCACTTGGCTGAAGTGTAATGTGTTGCCAGCATGTGTTAGTGAGTGGACAGTATATGTGTGATGTGTGCAGTACAGATTAGCAAGTGCACATCTGTGAACATGGTGGGTGCACACTGTCTGGATGCATGTGCATAGTGGACACATGGAACATGTGGCATACCCTGTCGTACACACTGTTAACATCTCATAGCATCTTTCAATGGCCAGTATGCATTCTACAACAGTTATGTACTAACATGGGTAGACGTGTGTATGACATGGGTGGCCACTATGCTGTGATTGATACCATTAATATGTGTCAATGATTTGTGGTCTGGTAGAATACACAACCTCAACAGCATGACTATAAGCAATCATTGGATGATGTCCTGACAAATGACACACAGTAGTAGGGAACCCAGTATCAATTGGATCCTTCCGGTGCTACACTATAACACTAACCAGTGGTAATGACAGCCACCCATTGCTATGACCACACCTGTTTGTCATATAGCCCCCTTAGGTACATGCAGACACACTAGGGATGTGTCCATCCAAATCTGGAAATGCATGGATTGGCCTACAATGCATTCCCTGAATGGGATGCATATCCTACACAAGGGTATCATACAGACAGATACCTGTTGTCTGATACATGCTGAATAGCAGTAAGCCGACTATGGCATAGTCATCCTCATGTACTATACATACTATCCCGTCAGTACCACACAGGTGGTAGCCCTCAACATGTATGTTGGGTACCATTGTGTACATACAGACCCATGTTATGTCATGTGTCCCTTGGTATCCACATATCCATAGGTATTGTGGAGTCCCATGGTGTATCACATAAGACATTAGAGGCCTGAATGCATATCCACAAGGCAGTTGTACACCTATAAATACTGTCCATTCTTGGCAGACTTTGTTGTGTATGACCTTGTCTGACATATACCTTGGGCATATACCCTCACTCACACTACTCTTAAGTAACTGTCATGGGTGTGTGTGCCACAGAACACGACAGTGGATGGCCTTGTGACATACATACATATGTGACCTACAATCTGAGAAGCAGCGGCACAACCTATCAATGGAAACAAATGTATTCATGTCGTATGCAGGCTTCACACCTATGTACTGATTGAGGGGACATGTACACATATATATTTTCCACGCAGATACCTGATGTGTGCAATGCACTTACTGTTGTAATCATACTATGTCATACCATAGTAAAAGCAAAACCCACACTATACTGGCAAACACACAGTCAGCATTTGCAGGATTCAAACCCCTACCTAACTAGGTTACAATACTAGAGAGAGAGAGACGCATTAACAGGGCACCCTATTTGCTTTATTGGTTGGTTTCCCTTCTCCAGCTGTACTTGTAGGATGGTGACATCATCAGTCTTTCCAAAGAGGAATCTACCTCTTTTAGTGATTTTTCTCAGTCTCCAAAAAAGGGACACCTCTCAAAGGAAACTCCGCACATACGCACACCAACCACACACACTGCTTGCAGGATTCAAACCCCTACGTAACTATGTTATTATACTAGAGAGAGAGAGAGACGCATTAACATGGCACACTATTTGCTTTACTGGCTGGTTTCCCTTCTCCGGCTGTATTTGTAGGATGGTGACATCATCAGTCTTTCCAAAGGGGAATGTACATCTTTTAGTGAGTTTTCCCAGTCTCCAAAAAGGGGGACACCCCTCACAGGAAACTGCACACATACACGTCCCCACCACACACACACACTGTTTGTATGATTCAAACCCCTACCTAACTATGCTATGATACTAGAAAGAGACGCATTAACAGGGCGTGTTATTTCCTTTATTGGCTGGTTTCCCTTGTATTTGTAGGATGGTGACATCATCAGTCTTTCCAAAGAGGAATTTTCCCAGTCTCCAAAAAGGGGACATCTCTCAAAGGAAACTGCACACATACACCCCACACACACACTCACTGTTTGCAGGATTCAAACCCCTACCTAACTATGTTATGATACTGGAGAGAAAGACATGCATTAACATGGCACGCTCTCTGCTTTACTGACTGGTTTCCCTTCTCCGGCTGTATTTGTCGGATGGTGACATCATCAGTCTTTCCAAAGAGGAATGTACCTCTTTTAGTGAGTTTTCCCAGTCTCCAAAAGGGGACACCTCTCAAAGGAAACTGCACAGATACATCCCCCCCACACACACACTCACTGCTTGCAGGATTCAAACCCCTACCTAACTATGTTATGATACTAGAGAGAGAGAGAGACGCATTAACATGGTGCGTTATTTGCTTTACTGGCTGGATTCCCTTCTCCGGCTGTATTTATAGGATGGTGACATCATCAGACTGGACATGGTGATGTGTGTACACTTTGTTTTATGCCATTCCAGGAATGGTCCATGTGGGTCAGCAGGTGTCACCAGCTTGCACAAGACCTCAGAATCCTTACCTTGTGTGATCTAGCTGTGGACACATTGACATTCCGTCATATGTCAACACATTTTTATGCACAGCTTGTTGGTTTTGTGGATACTACATGTGTCTGGGATGTTGATAAAGGGCTATTCAAAGTCTATGTGACACGTGTAGATGTGTTCATTTATGTATGTCCTGGGTGGCTGCCTTGCAAACAGTCTAGCATGTTTGGGAACCATGATCCGTACATGAACATACCACGGTTGGTAGGGTTGTGTGTATGTCAGCTTCCAATAGCTCTGTTTATGATTGCAACCATGATGGACTCCATGACCTTGCAGATCAGACTTCATAGGCGTACTGGACTTGACTTCCCATGGTGTGTTGTGCACCAACACTTGTGGGGAATGCCATATGTAGCTGTGACACATTCAACGGCTCCACATCCTGTGTAGGGGGTGAGGCTCAGCTGACTGTTCAGGTGCATGATCTGTTTGTTCTGTAGTTTGTGCATGACACATATTGGGAATCAATGTATTCCACTTGCTGCCATGCTTTTGGCAGTGGGGGTATCTGCTCATCCATTCTACATGTGATATCTCCTGGTATGATGATGTGGACTATTGTCAGTGGGAGATAAGTATGTACATATGGGCCTGTCTGTCATGATGTCGGCATTGTCACTCAGGTACAGTTGGCCCTGACTCAGGACATATATGGGTGTACATTGCTATTTATGACATAGCTGAAGGAGGTGTCATGATTCAGTCTGGACTCCTTCTCAGCTACTCTTTACAAAACACCAACGAACATGAGCACTAATCTCTGTTATACTCTTTTACATGCTTAACACCCTACTGATCCTTTGTGATCAGGCTACAGAGTTTGTCATGATAATATCCTGGCATGTCCAGGGGTCGGTTTTGTGTGTACACTTCAGTCCAGCTGGTGGATATTGTGATATTGACACAATGTCACATCTGCCTCATCTACACAGACAACCCTCTCCTCCTCCCGACAAATTCAGATATATGTGTGAGATGCACCTATATAGACATACAGGGTGCTGAACTCTCTCGGCCCATGACTGACACAGCCTATCAGGTGGTGAAGGTAACCCCACACACCACATATCAGTCTCACATAACTTCTAGCAACAGCATTCGAACCACATTATTACACATAGACATACTCGGATGCAGACACACACACACCTGCTACCCCACTACAATACCCACATATCACATAGTTCACAATGTCAGTGTGCCACACAGTCACTGCCCTTCGGGCTAAACAACACACCTAATACACTTGTGATAGGTGACACATTGTCAGACACACTGACGTACCACTCACCAGCTCTAACAAGGGAATAGTCACTTTGGGCTGTCTGTTGGGTGCCAGGATATGCCGCATAACACAGGCAGTCAGGTCACTCCAAAGCAAGTACAGGACTGGCACCATCATTGTCCATGCTGGTGTGTATAACCTCAGACGTTACTCCCTAGACCACATGACATGATACATGGAGGAACACTTTGATCATGTAGCCCAGGCCAGTATGACCCAGACCTTGTCTAGCATCTTACACCAGCCAAGTATGATGTCACAGTATACGGACACATATCACATTTAACAGTTGCCTAACAAATTTGTTTCATTCATAGGGGATACAGTGTCTGTCAGCCTATGGTGACATGCTCAACATGCCACGTAACTTCACTATGGACAGCTTGCACCTGTCACCCTTGGACTTTGGAATGCTGGCTAAGGCTCCTGCTACCACCATAGTGCCTTTTTTAAGCAGGGCTCAGAAGACAAACACACCTCCATAGACATTACAGGTTAAATGAAACTAAGGGTAATGCTGCTCAACAACAGTCGTGTTAACCTCATATTGTGGCCACTGAGGACTCTCCTCAGTATGGAGGATATCGATATCCATGCACTGACAGACGCCCGGTTCAGGCTCGCTTATGCACACCAGCACTACCAGGTTATGTTTCATACCATGCTGTTTGACAACAAGACTTGGAACAGACAACACAACTAGGGGGAGTATCAATATACATCACAGATACACACATGTGCAGGTTAGTAGCACTGCACAAAGCATCACAGACCATACATATACAACTACCATTGTGCAATACTGCCTTTCAGTTTGTTTCCAGCTACAGAACACACTCCCAAACTCAGGGACCTCTCTCGGCTTTCATCGGAACTATGAAAAGAAAGGTGCATGATCTGTTTGTTCTGTAGTTTGTGCATGACACATATTGGGAATCAATGTATTCCACTTGCTGCCATGCTTTTGGCAGTAGGGGTATCTGCCCATCCATTCTACATGCGATATCTCCTGGTATGATGATGTGGACTATTGTCAGTGGGAGATGAGTATGTACATATGGACCTGTCTGTCATGATGTCAGCATTGTCACTCAGGTACAGTTGGCCCTGACTCAGGACATATATGGGTGTACATTGCTATTTATGACATAGCTGAAGGAGGTATCATGATTCAGTCTGGACTCCTTCTCAGCTACTCTTTACAAAACACCAACGAACATGAGCACTAATCCCTGTTATACTCTTTTACATGCTTAACACCCTACTGATCCTTTGTGATCAGGCTACAGAGTTTGTCATGATAATATCCTGGCATGTCCAGGGGTCGGTTTTGTGTGTACACTTCAGTCCAGCTGGTGGATATTGTGATATTGACACAATGTCACATCTGCCTCATGTACGCAGACAACCCTCTCCTCCTCCCGACAAACTCAGATATATGTGTGAGATGCAGCTATATAGACATACAGGGTGCTGAACTCTCTCGACCCATGATTAACACAGCCTATCAGGTGGTGAAGGTAACCACACACACCACATATCAGTCTCACATAACTTCTAGCAACAGCACTCGAACCACATTATCACACATAGACATACTCGGATGCTCTAAATGTACTCTACCTAAGCAGCAGAGACCTCCAAAGCAGACACACACTCACCTGCTACCCCACTACAATACCCACATATCACATAGTTCACAATGTCAGTGTGCCACACAGTCACCGCCCTTCGGGCTAAACAACACACCTAATACACTTGTGATAGATTACACTTATTGTCAGGCACACTGACATACCACTCACCAGCTCTAACAAGGGAATAGTCACTTCGGGCTGTCTGTTGGGTGCCAGGATATGCCGCATAACACAGGCAGTCAGGTCACTCCAAAGCAAGTACAGGACTAGCACCATCATTGTCCATGCTGGTGTGTATAACCTCAGATGTTACTCCCTGGACCACATGACATGATACATGGAGGAACACTCTGATCATGTAGCCCAGGCCAGTATGACCCAGACCTTGTCTAGCATCTTACACCAGCCAAGTATGATGTCACAGTATACGGACACATATCACATTTAACAGTTGCCTAACAAATTTGTTTCATTCATAGGGGATACAGCGTCTGTCTGCCTATGGTGACATGCTCAACATGCCACGTCGCTTCACTATGGACAGCTTGCACCTGTCACCCTTGGACTTTGGAATGTTGGCTAAGGCTCTTGCTACCACCATAGTGCCTTTTTTAAGCAGGGCTCAGAAGACAAACACACCTCCATAGACATTACAGGTTAAATGAAACTAAGGGTAATGCTGCTCAACAACAGTCGTGTTATCCTCATATTGCGGCCACTGAGGACTCTCCTCAGTATGGAGGATAGCGATATCCATGCACTGACAGACGCCTGGTTCAGGCTCACTTATGCACACCAGCACTACCAGGTTATGTTTCATAGGTTCATAGGTTCATAGGTTCGTACTAGGCTATCTGTCCTAGGGCATTTATAAGCCTAGCCAGAGTGTGTGTGGCTTTCACCACCCATTAGGATGAGAATACTACGCCCATTTAGGGTTTAGTTTACTGTGCCTCTGTCTAGTAGTGACACAGAGATGACCCCGGGGTAAACTTACGATCTCCCATCCAATCAACAAGACTTCTCTTGAATAGAGTTAGTGAGGGGCTCTGCCTAACATGGATTGGGATTCTGTTCCAGAGTGTAGGGAGCATCTGGGTTATGAATCTGTCCCTCCAGCATATCTTATTTATTTCTGTGTTGAGGTTTAAGTCTCTTGCTCTCATGGCTCTGATGGATTTAGATATTTTGAGGTGGAGCATGTCCATTAATTCAGGATTGGACATGGCCTTGTACGTTAGGCACAGGTCACCTCTGAGTAGGCGGTATGTGACTGAATAGAGCTGGAGTTTTTTCAGTCGGGCAGCATATGACATATGTTTAAGACCCTTTATCCTCTTAGTAAGGAACTTTTGGGGTCTTTCCAAATGCTGCAGGTGTCGGGTAAGATACATCCCAAATGGGGCATTGTACTCAATCATTGGCCTAATAAGAGATGAGTACATGGGCACAATGACCTCTCTTGATCTAGATGTGAAACCCTTCATGATAATGTGGGCAATATAGAAGGTCTTCCTAACCACTTTGGCAATGTGAGTGTCAAATGAGAGGTTACTGTCAACCTGGGTCCCTAGGTCCCTGATTACCTCTTCTGTACTTAATGGATTACCACCTATGTGTTAATTTGTGGGTACCTTGTTTTTCCCAAAGGGTATGACTATACATTTTTTGGCGTTAAGTTTAAGGCCACGGCTCTGGCACCAATTATCCATTTTTATGAGTCCTCTCTGAAGGATGTTTGTGTCAGCTGGAGTATCAATTATGGCGCCCAGTTTGCAGTCATCTGCGAACGTTGTCAGCCACAATCCTCCTATGTTTGCCTGCACCTCAGAAAAATAAATGTCAAACAAGAGGGGTCCCAGGACTGAGCCCTGTGGGACACCGCTTGTGACTGGCTTAGAGTCTGACATAGCTCCAGCAACTCTGACTCTGTGGGTTCTGTCCTTGAGCCAGTTTGCAACCCATCTCGTGACATATGGGTTTACATTTAAGCTGGTGAGTTTGTCTATGATGCCCGAGTGTGGTATTGTGTCAAAGGCTTTAGCAAGGTCAAGGTAGGCTGTGTGAACTGCCTTACCTTCATCAATGGCCTTAGTGACAGTTTCAAAAAAGTTGACCAAGTTCAAAAGGCAGGATCTGCCCTTGACAAAGCCAAATTGGGTAGGATCCAATGTTTGTAGGTCCCCAATGTCTTTGTTTATGAGTTCCATAATGATCCTCTCCATAGCTTAGCAGACCAGGCTCATCAAGCTTATGGGGCGGTAATTTCCAGGGTCCGTAGAAGCACCGCCTTTGTGAAGTGGGACCACTGTTGCCGTACGCCACTCTTTCGGTACGTATACTGTAGTAAGGCTAAGATTAAACAGCAGCCTTATGTTTGGGTTTAGTTCCTCTTGGAGTTCATGTAGCAAACAGCCCAGGACACTGTCCGGTCCCATTGATGCTGTGTTTTTAGCTTTAGAGAGGGCGGCTCTCACCTGGGCATCTGAGATGTTAGGGAGGCTACACTCTGCTGGGATAATTATTTCTCCTTTTGGGGGGGAGGGGGAGGAGAAATTTGCACTGAACCTATCTGCCATACCATGCTGTCTGACAACAAGACTTGGAACAGACAACACAACTGGGGGGAGTATCCATATACATCACAGATACATACACGTGCAGGTTAGTAGCACTGCACAAAGCATCACAGACCATACATATACAACTACCATTGTGCAATACTGCCTTTCAGTTTGTTGCCTGCTACAGAACACACTCCCGAACTCAGGGACCTCTCTCGGCTTTCATGGGAACTATGGAGAATATGAAGGTCTCCACAGACACCATTATATTGTGTGTCTTCATATACAGAAATATTGACTGGGGATACTACTCAAGCCCCGACACCCTTGCCCAACAGTCGCTAGAATTTGTAGACTCATATGCTATGGCACAACCAGTCAGCACAGCCACAAGGGGGAATACATATTGGATCTGATCATCACCAACATGGGGACTTTATGTTCCACACCAGCAATATACCCCTCATTGGTAAGGTCAGAACATACATGTATCTCACTGGACATACATATACCCTCCACACACCCATCCTGGGTAATCTTGGTGAACTTCTCATGAGCCAACGTCTCACATTACCGAAGCAAGGTGGTATCCTATAGACAACCTGAGACAGTGGCAAATACGGCTCACACTGCTGCATCCTTTACATACACATTCTATGGACACCTAGCAGACTGCATGGATTGTGCTATCCCAAATAACAACAGGACTCACTACTCCAATGGCAGGGGACCTGTGTGGTAGACCCCAGGCATTAATAAGCTGTACAATGTCAGGAGGAAGCTACTACATGATAGCACAAAATCCCAGACTGGGAAGGCATCTGTGATCTGTACTAGCAGACAGCTACGATCACTCATGAACTTTTCTAAGGGCCGCTTCTACCAGACAATTGCAACAGACATGTAGGACTATCACACGGCCTTCTTCAGTTATGTCAGAAACCTGGGTGGACACTCACTGATATGCTGTGAGTTACTGCATACTGACTAAACCTACCCTGAACCCACTGGCATTGCCAACATCCTGGCAAACAGGTTCAGTGCAGATGTCTCCCACCCATCCCCCCTAAGGAGCAACTATCCATCCCAACAGAGTATAACCTCCCTGACATCACACAGTAACAGGTGAGTGCTGCCCTCCCCAAAGCGTACATCACAATATCAATGTGACCAGATGGTGACCCAGCCTGAATCTTACACGAGCATCATGACAGACGCAACCCTCACATTACATCACTGTTCAATATCGGAGTTACCACAGGATATCTACCCAAGGAATGGCATACAGCGAGAGTGGTCCCGCTCCACACAGTTGGTGCCACAATGGACCACAGACAATATTGCCCTATAAGCCTAAGTAGCCTGTTCTGCAAAGCTATGGAGCGTATTGTCATGGGACTCATACACATACACATCGGGAACCTACAGACACTGTGTCCTACACATTTCAGCGTTATTGTGGGCAGATCTTGCCTCTTGAACCTGTTTGTATTCTTTAAATGGCTAACAGGTCCATCGACATAGGGACGGCTGTCCACACAGCCTACCTGAACCCTGCAAAACCCTTCAACACAATAACCCACTAGGCCATTATGAATAGGCTCACCAGTGTCGATATGGACACATATCTCACACAATGGATTGATACATGGATCAGGGTTAGCACACACATGGTCAGAATTGCAGGTGCCATGTCTGACTATACACCAGTTACGCATGGCATTCCACACAGCTCAGTTCTGGGACCTCTCTTGTTCAGTATATATTTGTCTGACATACAGGCTACCAAAGGGAGAATATGGCTGAACATGTCTGCACTTGACTGCAAACTGGGTGCCATGATCAACTCTCCAGCTGCCACATGCATACTCAAACAGGGTCTCACAGAGATGGATGACTGGTGCCTGAGCCATGGCCTACAGATAAATGCCATTAGTTGCATAGTCATCCCCTTTGGGAATAACAACATGCCCACACATTACCACATAGGTAGTACTCCATTACATACTGTAGGAGTTGTTAAGGGTTTGGGGACATGACTTGTTCGTGCTGTCACCTTTGACATTCACGTTGCCAAAGTGGTTGGACACACCTTCTATGTGGGCTACCTTATCCCATATGGTTTCACATCTTGATCGAGTGAGGTCATTGTGCCCCTATACTCATCACCTCCATACTTGGTTACAATGCCACATTTGGGGTGTACCTTACCCAACACCTGCAGAAACTGTACTGGCCACGGAAGTTCCTCACCAAGCAGATCTAGGGACTCACACAGATGCCCAGCACAGTTAAAATGCAGTTACTTCAGCTCTACTCAGTTGCTTACCACCTACTCGGATATGATGTGTGCCAGTTGTTTACAGATATACCCAACCCAGAATTACTAGACATGCTCCACCTCAGGATATCCAACTCTCTTGGAGCTACACACTACAGGGACATATACCTCAGCACAGATGTTAATAGGACATTGTGGTGTGACAGATTCTTATCCCAGAGGCTCCACTCAGTCCAGAATGTAATCCCAGTTTCACATAGGCAGAGCCACCCACTGACCACCTACTGGAGACATCTTAACGACTGTATGGGTGACTGTGTGTTTACCACTGGGATATCTTCTGTGTCCCTGCTAGACAGAGGCACACTAGCCTGAACGTACATGGGCTATTTTGTGTGACCTACTATTCACACACACAGTGTAGTAATCTGACAGGGTTGTGAATGCCAACCACACTCTGGCTAGGCTTGTACATGCCCTAGGGCAGATAACCTAGTATCGACCTCTGAACCTATGCTAATGCTCAAGATGCACAATGTTTATTGCTGATACTGTTTAAAGGTCTTTATCATCTTCGCTTTACCGGTTTCTATGAACAACTTCGATATCTGCAGAACATATTTGATTATGACAGGGTTCCACTATATTATAGATGTGTCTGTTGTCATATGACTGTGTGCACAGGGCAGATTGCTGTATAGTGACAGGTTCCTGGGTTAACACATGCCAGATATGCGTGGCCCACTGCTGTACTCAGACATGGCCTAAGTGTGTGAGCATGCCCAGTTCTGCCATTCCGTGTTTTGTTGCCTGACATTTGTGTCATTTATTCAAGTGTGTGAGCATGCCCAGTGTGAGCTTTCAGTATGTTGCTATCTGAGGTCTACTACATTGGTTGATGTGTGCGAACATGACCGATACTAACATTTATACTGCGTGCATTGGAAGTCAGGTTCTCTTCTCACTGCAGGAGTCACCTTTGTGTCATAACTCGACAAGGATTATGCTATGCCTGCAGGGTTTCCATGAAATACTTTGCATAGACTTATCAACATTCCTTCATAGAGGCTGACCACTGCAATACTGTCATGGTTTAGTGGTTCACTGCTTTGGCTATAGTGCACAGTATCCTGGGTTCGAGGCCCATCACTGCTTTATATTTTCATACTGAGCAGACCAGACTGCTTAGGGCCCGTTAAGCAAATATGAGCATGTTGGCTTTTGCTCAGCTATACCCTACTTAGACCAGGCTTGTCTGACATTGCTAAATATTCGCCAACATTGCTGGACGTTGCCCAATATTACTGAACACTGACCACAGTTGTGCTAGTTGGTGTGTGAGATTTTGTTTGCATATACTACATGGTGGTAAATGCTGTTTAGCACTGCTTTATATTGCTTAACACATGGCAATCACGCCTTAGGTGGTGCTGCAGGGCTGCCTATGTCAGATGCACATACTACACTCCCTAAACATGTTTGAAAGTAGGTAGTGTCAACTTAGGCATCCCTTTTACTATATGTGCGAGTCGGTGAGAGGTATAATTTCCAGAGTTCCTACTGAGCCAGTGTATGTGCTATGCATTGCCTCTTTGCCAAGGCCAAAGCAAACTGGACACGCCTCTTTCTGCCTACTGGGGCAGGCTCAGGTTGTTCCTCCTCTGAGTCACGCTTTGCCTGTGATGGCCTTGGCAATGTTGGGTGGCTGTTTGGCCCAGGCCTATGCTGGTCCCGCTGCAGCTGTTTTCGCAGGATCATATTATGTAGCATAGCACATACCATGACAATTTGGGTACATGTAGTTGGTGAGTACTGCAAGGCTCCACCAGATGTGTCCAGGCACCGGAACCATGACTTGAGCAGCCCAAACACACACTCTATTACATTATGTGTTTGTGCGTGTGCCTCATTATGGCTTTCCTGTTCAGGTGTGTGTGCGTTTCTGATGGGTGTCATCAGCCACAGCTCCAGTGCATAGCCAGCATCCCCCACTAGGTGACCATGTGGGATGTCCCCATTGGCAAATGTCTGGTACAGCTGCATCAGATGCCAGATATGGGAATCATGGTAGCTTCCAGGGCAGCCTGCACACACATTCAGTATTATGCCCTGGGCATAACACACGACCTGGCAGTTGATGGAGGGGAAGCCCTTGTGGTTGAAGTAGACCCTACCCCGCTCACCAGCTGGTGCTTTGATGCATATGTGCGTGCAGTCTATTGCACCCACTACCTCAGGGTATTCCATTATTTGTTGGTAGAGATGCATATTGCTGGCCAATACCTCACGGGAATTGGGGAAATATACATGATCACCGACATGTGCTGACATGGCATCCAGGAACTGGTGTAGTACCCTGGATACTGATGCCTGTGATATCCCCATCATATCATCAGTTGGTCTCTGGAAGGTACCTGTTGCTAATATTCTTAGGCCAACACATACCTTGGTTTCCACTGGGATGGGTTCCCCTCTGTTGGTTCTGTGTGTGAGGCATGGCCTGCACAGCTCAACAATTTACTGCAGGAGGTCTCTGTCCACTCTATAGCTCTCCACTATCTCCAGCTCATGTAGCCCCTGGTAGGTTACCCTGGGCCTGTACACTCTTCTCTGTCTCCACACTGTGGGTTGTCCAGCAGCATTTCCATTGTCACCAACCTCAGCATGTTGCATATGTCGCCTTATAACAGCAATGCCAGCCCCTAACATTTCTTTGTCTCAGTAAAGCTTTTTCAGTTTTCACTTCTATTAGCTTACTGCAGTGTCTGTTGTGAGAAACATACTGGACTGTTGTTTGCAGAGTTTTAAGTGCTAGGCTGGGCTGGGCTAGTGTACTGTCTGTGTAATTGCCTGATTCTGATTGTTTTCACCTGCTAGCACTGCTAGTACTCCCTGGTAGTTTCCTGCTATTTGCTGTGCTTTCTTTTTCCTTTCTGTTTCCTCAGGGGAGGGAGCGCCATGCACACAAGCGCAAACACATGCACAGTAGCTAACATGTGTGCACTCATGCTTACATGGAGTAAAACTTGCTTATTCAAGTTAAAACGCGTGCACACCAGCACAAACGCATTTACAACTCTTTAAACAGTCTTATACATGCTTACTCTGGCTTAAACGCGTGCACTCACACTTACACGCGCGCACTCTGTTTTACTTGGGTTTACACGCGCGCACACACGTGCATACCCGTTCAGCAAGAAACTTTGGTGTTATCGACGGCATACACCTTCCATTTCTTGGCTTTCCCTAGCCTACCTGTTGACACACCTCTTTCCATGATGTATAAATGACAGCTGACACATGCCACTCTGCTCCAATGAGCTTCACTTCTTTCATACATACCCCCCTCGTGATGTCACCTATCTTCTAATCTGTTACTCCCCATATCCTACTCCTACACTCCACTGACTGTGCTCATTTGCTATGTAAACGTGCGATTCACTATCCTAACACTCATTTACATAGGATTGCCTACTAATGCTTGGTTACATCTCTTAGACTGAGCTTCCCCCCTTAGCAACCTCTACTCAGTGGCCATGTTGTCTTCAGCCTGCTATTCCCTTGCATTGTACATTAACAATTTCAATAAAATCCACATTTGTGGGTTTTAATTTTTGTATTCTGGGTTTTAGAGCGCACCCCATTTGTGCGGCGCTGCGCTACGCTTAAACATTGGAAATCGGCAAAAAAAAATATTTTTATTTTTATATTGCATCAGGAAACATTTCCAATGGCCATATATTTGGCCATTGGCATGCTTGCTGCACTGGATGCAACCTGTATTTGGAGCTGTCACGGCTCCGTTTTGCTATTTGCAGAACGGTACTCAGTTGTCAACTGAGTACATTTCTTCAAATAACACTGCTCTTACTCGGACAGGTTTGGGTTTCCTGAATCACAAATCTACCTCATTTGCATGCCTTTCACCTGCAATTGAGGTAATTTGCATATCCCAGCCCTGTCCGTGTAAGAGCCATTTTAGGAGCTCTCTTACATGCCCTTACATTGATCCCTTCCCCTACATCATTCCTGGATCGCTCGTCGGACATGATGGCTGCATTGAGTCTTACTCTACTCTAAGACTCTGTGCAACCCTTCGTGAATCTGGCCCATATAATATTGAAAAAAAGATTAAAATATTTATATGAGTGCATATATGAGTGTATACCTACATGTGCATACAGCCGTACACACATTTCCTAATGGAAAAAATGTTTATGTGCACTCCATATTGATAATTTGGTATGGTTTAGCATAGCTGAAACATTGTGGTATCAATTAAGCTAGCTCCAACAGAATTGCAATATTACTATCAATTGTGTACTGAGCAAAGAATTGCACTCTTATTTGAGGAAAGTCAGTTGCAAAGGTAACCTCTGTGCAATCTGTTTAACTTGTTTGCCTAAACATCAACAAATGTTAAATGATTGAAATGTAGTACTGCTTAGCAAATATTGTTTTTCAGTATGCTATGTATGGACCACACCTTATGAACTGTTGTGTTGATGTGATAATTTGACCCTATGTTCTAAAATGAGAAAAGGGGGCGTGATGGATGGTTGAATGGATAGAAGGACTAATGGCTGGAATGATTAATGATCGATGGCTTGATTGCACTAGTGAACCACGAAAGGTTACGGCAACTGCATAATCTCTAATTAGTAGTTGCAAAATGAATAGTAAAATTATAGTGTCATAGTTTATCTAGTACAGAAATACCTCTATGTTTAATATTTTTAAATCAAACCTAACTGCAAAAATTGGTTAAAACTTCCAAACTTATATTGATACTTTTATTTTCATGAAGGCATGGCTCATAATTTAGCAATGTTTGGTATTTTGATACAACATCCTAAAAACTTTTAGACAGAATCATGAATGTTGAAGCAGTATCAGTTAAAATCCACATGGACCTAACTTTTTACTACTTCAAAGGTATGTTCAACCTTTCATTGGGACTACTTTGTATCAGAATATAATATGAGACAAATAGTATGTTACTTAAACTTGTTACTTGAAACTTTGCCCTGTATATAAAAATACAAATATCCATTTTACCAGCGTAGTAAAGCACTGCATGGTATACATGATATATGTATTACAACATGTATAAGTGTTGACTGGTATTTGCCCTTTTGATATGTGCTACAATATGTCACTGGGTATTTGGTAATATCTGTGTCATGTACTCACCCTTGTATCTAATAGCATGCTTAGTCCGTTGTGAGAAACAGTTTGAAATTTGTAATATAAACATTAGTTCATTTTGATATAATTACTCCTGAGTAATATGATTTATGCTTTGACCATGAAAAATAATGAAAACTGTTCCAAAATCAGCTTTATTGATTACTTGGAAAATTGTTGCATCAATGAATTTGTAATAGGTTCACACAACTTCCCAAATCTCAAACAACTGGGTTAACTCTTAGTGTTGTATTTTTAATATGGTAGCTTCCTGGGATAAATGACTTAACAAAAGACAGACTTTGACATTTAGTTTCAATCAATGATTTTGACACTAGTTATTTATTTAGTTAGTTATTTATTTGGGACAACATTTTCTGCAGGATAGCTAGGTCATTTGGGGATTTGATGACTGCTCCAAGCTTGCAGTCTCTTGCAAATTTAGTCAGCCAGAGGCCTTTGCTATTGACTTTACTTCAGAAAAGTATGTGCCTGACAGGAGAGGTCTCAGGACAGAATCCTGGGGGAGTCCACTGGTGATGTGTCTCTTTTATGGAGGCAACCTCCCCTATTTTGATTTCCTATGTCCTATCTCTGAGCCAGTTGACTATGCAATAGGTGAAACAGGGGGTTATTCCCAGTTCATTTCGCTTTTTTTCTATGTATGACTGGGGAATTATTCAAAAGCTTTGGCCTACTAAAGTAATGGCATATTTAGAAAGTGGGGTCATTAGTGATAGGTTAAATGGTGTGTATGTGTGCGTGCGTGTGTGCGTGCATGCGTGCATGTGTGTGTGTGTGTGTGTGTGTGTGTGTGTGTGTGTGTGTGTGTGTGTGTGTGTGTGTGTGCGTGTGTGCGTGTGCGTGTGTGTATGTGAATGTATTTTCACATCTGTATCTGGTAATAGACTGTCATTCTGCTTAGGAATGCTTTCTGTGCATGGCATCCTAAGCTGTTAATCACTTTGAACCTGAATTGGATAAATCAGATACTAAACAGAAAAATATGAATGATTTGTCTCAGGTTTTAAGTAATACAAGTTTGGTTTATTACCGCTTATAGATTATCAATGATGCAGTCTAAAATTACTCAGTTTACAAAAAAAAAATATTTTTTTAATCTTTTTTCAGAGAATCATATTACCATAACATGACTTGACATGCAAGTCCTTTCTTTATAATTATAAACTCATAGTTTCATATTATATCACCAGGGCGGCCATGGTGGTGCAGTGGTTAGCATTGCCACCTCACAGCAAGAGGTTCTCCGGTTCGATGCTGGGGTGCCTTCTGTGCGGAGTCTGCATGTCCTCCCTGTGGTCGCGTGGGTTTCCTCTGGGTGCTCTGGTTTCCTCCCACATCCCAAAGACATGCTGCAGGTGGATTGGACACTCTAAATTGGCCCTAGGTGTGAGTGTGCCTTCTGTGGAAGGTTGGGCGCCGGGCTGGCAACTCGACACCGTAAAACTCCACTGCCATTCAATGTGCGGACAGGTGATCTGCTGTGGCGACCCCTAACCAGGATAAAGCCGAAAGAAGAAGAAGTTTCATATTATATCACCAATAAAAATTTTGATCTGCCAAGATGATTTATGACAAACTTACAATCACATCATTTTGATAGCAACATGCCTATACCATAACATATGCCATCTTTGACTTGTGTTAATATATCTCATTCCACCTTACTCTATGACAGGGGAATTCTGGAAAAATAATTCAAACATAACCTCCTTATACATAAATACAACTTCTAAGTTTACAATTTACAGTGTCTACTTTGACTTAATGGCAGCAGTCTTCAGCATAATTCCTTATTATATTAAATTACTCAGCAATTGGACAATCATTGCCAAGTCGGCTATCTTAAGGTAACATTGATGTCAACCTATGCCCTTTCATCAACACATATCATCTGTGCCTCCCCCATGTCAATAAACTACCAACCATGGAAAATGATTTATTTCCTAGGACGGATGAGTGCCCCCTGTCTAATAAGTCAAATGCCCAATGGCATATTCATACAATTATAAAGTATCACTACTCTCCCAGTATGCTTTTTGATGAATATCCAATAACATTTGCTCCAAATCTCATGAGTCTAACTCACATGATTCTCAGCATTACAAGCCACATACTCACCAACGCAAATAAAAAAATGACTTAGATTAGCCCATCTTCAACCAACTAAAATAAAAGTATTGACAAAACTTGCACGCCTGCAATCCTCAATTAAAATCCTCTTAATATGATGCTTTATGATTCACATTGTACTTACTAGGCAAATAATCTGGTAATTCTCCTTTTGTCACTTCTTTAATTACAAAATCACCATACCAAATATATAGGAAAGATACCACTTCCTATCCATAACAAATTCTACTCTAACAATCATTAATGAAAGCATTATTATATATAAAACTTGAAAAGAAAAAAACATTTTCTAAAAATCATTTTAATAATAACATCAAATACACTATTTGGAATCCATATACACAGGTTTAAAACAACAATTGTAATTACAGCATTATTAAAACAAAGTATAGCAATTAAAAATGTACTGCAGATGCTAAATGAAGTATGAAACTCTTTGTTTTTGTATTTTCATATCATCTCATAAAATGATGCCCTGAGGTAAATTATTTGAATTGAAACATGCTTTTTCAGGATGCTATAGCTAACACAATACTTGCTCCTTCACAAGTCACAACAGCAAACCAACCCAAACAGGCCATGCTGACAAACCAAGTGTCTCACATGTGGTGCAGAAATGAGGTATGCATGCACACTCCAGCATAAAACTCTCAATAAGGATAGTGGACCAGTCGCTCAGCTACTGGAGATATATTAAACAATCTATACCCTCCTTATTTTCTGGCCCTTTGATGGCAATTTTATTTTTCCACTAGGCCATGTCTTCAGACTCAGCCAAGCATGTAATATGTGCTGCCAGCATCATTTGAAGTTCAGTATCCACACACCTGAAGACCTTATGATTTGCACTGATAAAATTACATCAGGAGGACCAGGAAACAGTACATCCTCCTCAATATCATGAAAGTTGAAGATCCACATGTACTTTGACAATTTCCCATCTAACTGACATGTCTCTTCTGTGGCATTTTCCAAAGATGCCTCAGTAACTGCCACAGGAACACTATGTCACTGGCAAAAGTGGGTTCCCTTAAGCAAACTCTGCTTTGCATCCTCAAAATTATTGACCATGACACATATCTGAGTGAGAACTGTCACCATCAGACAAGAAAAGTAGACCTTAAACAAATAACAACTTGTCAAATCTACTGAAATATTTTGCATTAATAACTTTTAACTGTCTTTAATAGGCAGCCATTAGAGAAAATAATTCTCCGCAAGGGGTGTCATGAAATGTGTATCCATTTTGTATTATTGTTGTTATTGAATTGTGTTAGATGTCTCATTATAGCTTTTTTGGCTTATAGGTAAGTACTAGGCTAGCTGCCTTTGCAGACCATGTTAAACTGAGCCAGTTTCTCTTTATGTGCTCGAGTTAACCTATCTAATTTGGTTAAAGATTGGTTTACCCATCACATGGTC
Organism: Protopterus annectens; assembly: GCF_019279795.1. Lineage (NCBI taxonomy): Eukaryota > Metazoa > Chordata > Ceratodontiformes > Protopteridae > Protopterus > Protopterus annectens. The sequence goes on along the minus strand of NC_056745.1, from coordinate 1,536,632,624 downwards.
AATAATTATATATTACTCCAATGAGAATAAATGGGATCATACCATACATAATATGAGGGAGCCCATGCATAGGTTAAAGCATTTAGGAGCTGCTGCTGTCCATTATTAGTACAGGGGGCAGTCCTGGAGTAAATTTTCTGTTTCTCATCCATAGGCCTAAGTTGTGCTTGAAAATGTGGATGAGCAGTCTCTTCCACAGTAGCAGTATCATTTGTGAAATATACCTCTCTCTCCAAACTGTTCTGTTAATGATACAAACAGAGGTTTAGATCCCTAGACCAAGTTGTTCTGATGCCATTTGACTTGCTTATGTGCAGTAAATACATCGGTAATGGGCTGGTGGATGCCTTGTTTGCCAGACACAGGTTACCTCTGAGCAATTTGTAGGATGCCAAGTATAGTGATAGTGGTTTGAATTGGTCCATTTAAGGCATGTTGTTCAGGCCTTTTATCCTTTTAGTAAGGTATCCCTGTGAGTGTTCAAGTTACTGCATGTGTCTTAACAGATACATGCCAAATAGGGCATTGTATTCTATGATTAGACTAATAAGGTCTGAGTAAAGAAGGACAATGAGAGCCCTAGATCTAGACACAACCCTTTTGTTTAGAAACTGTGCAATATAGAAGTACTTTCTTACAACAATGGAAACATGTTGTGGTCCCACAAACTATCTATGTTATGAGCCCAGCTATTCTGTTAGGGAATATATGATAATCAAATCAGCCATAGGATGGGTAAGGACAATATATAGCTAAATGGGATAGGTTATTTTGAGCACTAAAAAAGAAGGTTGTTTATCTTAAATTTGCCTGCAAGAGCAGCTTGCCTAGTACTTAAAACTTTTTACATTAAAACACAAGATGACCAAAGGCTAATAGATAAGGATTAGCACTTTTGTCCACTTTAATATCAGAACTTCATCAGAACAACTTACACCTATAAATCCTGTGTTAATTATTTTATATCTATTTTACATCTGTCACATATATTTTTGCTACTTATATATATATATATATATATATATATATATATATATATATATATATATATATATATATATATATACATAGATATATATATATATATATATATATATATATATATATATATATATATATACATATGGGTCTACCTCACATAATCAAACACCCAAATGTTTGACTTTCATATGGCCAAGACCATATGATCGAACATTTGAATGTTCAAAAACATGAAAAAAAAGAAAACAGTGCTAGCAAGCCCCCCAGCACCCCCACGTGTGGGGTCTGTACCCCACACATCCCCGCTATTTAAATATACCAACTCTGAGATCGCATTACATTGCATTAAAGGGAAATCTGTTCCAGACTCTATGGAGATCCCCATTCAAACAGTATGAACTTTTAGAAGTTCGATCATATGGTCTTGGCTATATATATATATATATATATATATATATATATATATATATATATATATATATATATATATATATATATATATATATCTGTTATGAGTTTTAAGGTTAACTTATTAATTAGTTATAAATGTTTGGCTTTTAAAGAACACTCTTTTTAACTGGGTAGATTATACATATGTGTGTATATATATATATATATATATATATATATATATATATATATATATATATATATGTATGTATGTATATGGATTCCTATTACAAGAACGAAAGTTCACTACTTCGAACTTGTAATAGGAAGCCTCACTTCTGTGAAAGTTCACTTTAATGAAAGTGAACTTTTGCGTAAGTGCACTTCACTGAAAACACCACAGCAAAGTGGAGGACATAAAAAACAAGCTATGTCCTCCACTACGGTGGGATAGTCACAGACCTTAGGGTTAGGGCATGGGTTAGGGTAAGGGGATAGTTAGTAAAGCTATCCCCTTACCCTAACCCATGCACTAACCCTAAGGTTCGTGACTATCGCACCATAGTGGAGGACATTGCTATGTCCTTCACTGCGCTGCAGTCATCACGGACATTAGGGTTAGGGCATGGGTCATGATAAGGGGATAGTCCTACTTTCCTTACTTTTGATTAAGTGATTAAGTGCGCTTTCGCTGCAGTGAGCATTCCATGCACAATTTCGAATTAGTGAAAATTTGATCTAGTGTATGGAACCTATATATATATATATATATATATATATATATATATATATATATATATTTACATATTTATATTGTTTATATTATATATTGTTATTATTTGTTTTAATAAAAATATGATAGCTCAGTGGTATGAACTAAATAAGCTTCAGTATAGGCATACCAAGTGTAATAAAGCACTTGAACTTTAAAATGTTTTATGGGGGAAGGTGGGTGTTGTTTGCCTGAACCAGTCATGGGTATTATAATGCTATTTAAAGGTGATATTTTATAGATTAATTTATCTGAAGTTCAATATCCACTGGACAAAAGCACTTATTTTATTTTTGGTTTATTCTAATAAAATTGTTTAACCTATAATTGGTTGGCGGCATCCAGGTTCTTCAGCAATGCAGTTCTTGGTTTCCATCAGTGTTTAAAATATATGAGTTGATTTACAATTAAATTTACCCTTACGAAAATGTCATAGCCATTATATTTTAAAGCAACACTGCTTCCACTATTTTTAAGCTTGTATATCTTACAATCTTTACACTTACAGGTCCCAAAAACATCTCTATATTTGCTCTGCCTATTACCAATTACAGAGGAACTTTCAAAAATATTTTAAAGTTTTTATTCTTCTGGAACAAAAATAAGATTTAAGTCCTAAAATATCAAAACATTCTTGATTGCCTTGCATAACTTGCCAATGATTGCAAATAATATATTAATAGAAATAGCATCACAACTAATGTGAATTAGAACTACTTTGAAGTGACACTGCATATCCAAGGTCAACATAGTCTTAGAAAAAAGTCATTAAAATAGGTGAAAATTTAGAATTCCTACTAGAAATTAACCCCTCCATTATTTCATTAATCTTAAATTTGGAGAAGTCCTTATTTAAAAATATTTCTTTCAATAAATATATTTGTTTAAAAATCTCATTGGCACTAATAATTCTGAAAAGTTTAATAAATTACCCTCTAACTATATTTAATTTTATAATTAATGGGTATTAACTTTTGAAATTTCAATAATTATTAACATTTTTTTTCAAAAATTATTTATATGAAAACATTTTTGTTCCTATCAGGTAACACCTCTAAGTCCAAACAATGAACAATTTCAAACTACCCAAAGTAAATGTAAGGAGCTTAATGATGTTATTAATGTCCCTCAAAAATGTATCAAATTCTGTTTCAATTCCATTCCATATAAAAAAAAATAAATCCTCAACAAAATGTTTATAAAATGAAATGTGTTGAAAACCCTTTGATTTAAAAAGAACTTCCATCTCCCACCAACTCAACAACAGATTGATAAATATAGGGACACATAAGCACCCTTAGTAGCACCCTGAATGTGATGACAAATTTCATTATTAAACATGAAAAATTGCTTGCCAATACTAAATCCATCAATAAATAAATATTACTAATATGAACTAAATCCAGCTCTTTATATTTACTTAAATAAAATCTCACAAATACAATACCACTATGTTGCACTATACCAGTATATAAAGACTCTATACCTTGGGTTATCAAAAATGTTGTTTACCTGTAAATTCGTGTTTAGAAAAAAATTCTAACAAGCCCCAAGAGTCTTTAAGTTAAATTTAGAAGATTGTATTATAGGGTTTAAAATCACATCTAAGTAGATATCAATAAATACAGTTTTTCTTTTAGCTACAGCAACAATTGGTCTTACTGGAAGGTTATCTCATCCTTATGAATTTTTGGTATCCAGTAATACATATCAAAAGTATTATAATTCTGACATAACAAATCAAGTAATTGCTAGTCAATAAACTTGAATTGTCTTAACATTTTATATGTTGACATATTTTCGAAACACTTAGAGTCAAATAAATGTTCATTTAATTTTTGCTCATACATATTTTGACTCATGACAGTAATACCATTCTCCTTGTCTGCCTTCATAACCCAAATAGATTTAGTTTGTATTAATTCAATCAAGGCATCCTTTTTAAAAAGAGGAAAAATTAGACCATTTAACACCAGTAGCTGTATTTAAAAAAATCCTAATTTCTTTGTCACAAAGATGTAGAAATGTTAGCAAAGTGGAAACAAATGGCGATCAAATGTACTTTTTTGTTGCACATCATATTATCATAATGCATATAAGGACTAACTTCATGTAAAATATACTATAAATTCATTTTATGAATAAAAAGCCTTAAAACAATAAGATCATTAACCAAATTAGCACTCTGAGTTGGAATAAATGAAAAAAAATTCTTAACATATCTAAATGGAATTCTGTATTTTGTTAAAAAAGTCACTTAAGTTGTAAGCTAGACAAGTTGAAATTACTTTTGTTGACAATGTCTTCTCACTTGACCTCATCCCCTTGCTGTCTTGGTTCCCATTCCTTTCTTCATTCTTGGTGAGAATAAAAAATTGTGCAATCATTAATTAAATTGATGTCCTCTTATACTCTTCATTGAAAACTATACATTTAGTAATGCTAAGATACCACTGGGCAGGAACCACTCAAATAAATAAAGATACCCAAAATTGTGTATTTTTGAATGTAATGGAGGGTTGAATAGTTTAAACAAATTATACAATGTTGACTATTTAAGTGAAGTTTCTGATAATGATGAGGAGGAAGCCAGTGTTTATTCTTGTCTGTCTTATCTGGGGGTGGGGGGGTTATAGTATCAGTGCTTATAGTCACTTAGATACTACAAAGATTATTTGTAAGAGTTCAAAAGGAATGCAACAATTTATGTCTGCAAAACATAATATTCAATGTAATCTGTCTAACAAAAAGTGAAGTGAATTACAACTTCTTTCTAAAAATGGCATTCTAGTTATTAAACAAGAAAAAACAAGCTGCAAAACTGATATAACACAAAAACTTGGTAGAGAAAACCACTTTATAAAGCAAAGAAGGGTTCTGCCCGAAAGCTTTGCTTTATAAAGTGGTTTTCTCTACCAAGTTTTTGTGTTATTCTAGTTATTAAACCATCTGATAAAGACAACAAAATTGGTATTATGAACTATTTTCAATATTTGTAAATGTGTTTATCACACTTACACGGTGATCAAGTTCATGAGGTAGATGATATTGCAGATTATAATAGTGCTATTGTGAATTACGTTGAATTATTAGAAAAAGGTTTTAGACAAGGATATTTTTAGGCCAATTTAGATGCTAAATTTCAAGTTTCTGATAGTGAGTTAGCAGTATTTTATTGCCTTCCCCAGGTACACACAAATGTCTTGAGTCCTCCTGGTAGACCAATAGTGTCAGCCTTTAAGTATTTTCTACACAATAGGGGCACATTTTTGCATAAAGTTTTATTACCGGATAACCTAAAGTTACCCCCCCCCCCCCAGATTTAATAAAATCCATGTAGGCATAGTGCAGAGCCTACATGGAAGGTACCATGGCCGTGTACATGGTTTCCACTCAGTAGAACATCATGAATATTAATGATGGTGCATTGCTGAGGGAGAACCGTGGAACACTGTCAATGAATCAGTGTAGGAAGTGTGTTACTAACTGTGTCGGCAGATGAGTAACACACCCCTTGCACTGTCAAAAGTCCATTATATCAATGTAATAAATTATATTATTTTTTTTTCATTTTTTTGAAGTTTGCATGGCACAGCAAGGCATGCAGCAACTGACATGTGCCAGATGTCTAAAAATAGAAACCGGATGCATTTAATTATTAATGCAGAGGTCAAGTTTAAGCATAGCTGAGCTGGTTTGGCTTCACAGTGCTGTGCTCAGCTGTGTTTAAACTTAGCTTAGAGGTGTATCTAAAAGTAAAACAGCATTCTACACATCCACGTAGCCAAATGGTTAGAATAATAACCTTATGTGCAGTAGGTGCAGGGTATGAATACAGGGAAGGGTTGTTAAGCATTTATTTTATAAATACAAATGATGCCAATTATTTTTAAATCTTGATATGCTGTGCTCAGCTAAGCTCCGCTAAGCCCTGCTAAGCTATGCCAAGCACTCCTTAAACAAGATCTGTTTTAGTACTGCTCTGCACTACTTGGCTCTATGCAGCTGCATTGAGCTGGTTTGCAGGGTCAAGATTAGAAGACCGAATGTTTAGGTCATCGAACACCTAAACATTGATCTTCTAATATCGAAAGCAAAAAATGGTGAATGGCTGATTTAACGCAGGGAAAGGTTTCCCTTGGCTGTTCGCTGGAGTTTGCTATTTCCCTACTGTTGAGCAATCTCGGAGTTGGTATATTTAGTTAGGGGTGTGTGGGGGGCACAGCCCCCCCCCATGTTGAGGGGTGTGGGTGGTGAAGCCCCCACTTAATTTAGATGTAAAGCAATGTTTTATGTGTTGTGGCCGAGGGACGTGTTTCCCTGGGACATTCAACATTGCGTGGTTTGATATTAGAAGATTGATGTTTAGGTTTTCGATCACCTAAACAGTTGGACTTCTAATATAGACCCAGTTTGCACACTGCTAAGCATTGTGAAGCATTGCTAAGCATTACCAGTGTAAGCACTGGTCATCTCAGCGGTGATGGTCTGCACAGTGCTAAGCAAAGCAACACATTTTTAAAAATTGCCCAATGGCATGTAAGGTTTGGAAACAGGCTTTAATAGGCAAAATAGATGGGAAACCTACAGAATCCATTGGAGTTCAACCTAAGAGGATACTATGGCAGGTGTTGGAAGAGAGTACGTGCAGTGGTGGGGCATTGAGGAGTTCAGGATCATGGTCAGACTCCTAGTGAAAAACCATGAAGACCAGCTCATGCAGAGTGGCTACCATGGGTCCTAGTACAAAAAAGAGGCTGATACCAGCTGATAAGGGACCTCACCAATGCAACTGGTATCCCCTACACAGGTGGGCAGTGTCATCACCACCATGATGACCTGAAAAGATGAAAGGGGGCTCTCTTGGATGCATGGGTCTAAGAATTCCAGGCAGGAAATGTTCCACAAGTGTGTAAGTATGTTTACCTGTGTTTCACCAATATTTATCCTTGAATGGCTGCTAAATAGGTATGCATAATGGTGTGCTTCTCTCACAACAGCTACAGAGGTGTGCGCTTGCAAAGTTTAGACACATGCAGGTCACCTGGCCAGGTTGTGCCATGAGTGTGGTGAGTACTGATGTATCTTACAATCTATAGTCATATAAGCAAGAAAGATTAAATTATTAACTGCCATTAGGTATATACAGTTTTGATTGTATTGCAATGAATGTGCTTGTAGACCTGGACTGCAACAAATGACTACTGCCAAATGTACTGCAATAAGCAAGAAAGAATAAAGCATTAACCTTGATAAATTAAATGAAATAAAGTTTATTTCACAGTAACTGTGGAATTATAGCTGTATTGCAACACCTTCATTACATTAACTGCTTTCAATAAAAATTTGAAAGTATACCACTAAATGCATGAAGGTATCTATAATATATGGCTGTGCCATACTTCTGGAATGAGAGCTGATATTTCAACCTAGTAACAATATATTGCGTACACCTGTACTTTATTTAGTAATGTATAGGTTACCTAGTATCTCTGCCATGATTGCATTTCATGCAGGTGTGTCAACTGTCACTGCAGTGCATTATAACACTGTAGTAGTAGTAGTACCATGTCCGATATCCATGTTTCTAAGCCCTTAATTAAAAAAACTAGCGGAAAAATTAACAAAGAAAAGCTTGGTGTGTTCAATGAATTGTTAAACTGAAGGCCAAAAAGAGAGAAAAAGTACTTTAAAGCCTTATTGTACTTACGTAGCATACACAGGCCCTAAGGATCTTGTGGTCTGGTTAAGCCCTGCACCGCATGCCCTCGCTGCGCTCAGGCTCGCTCCATGCCCCACCCTGCCTGCAAATCTCACCTGGCCCCAGTGGTGCTAAATTTATAGTACTAAACCACACCTCCTCTACTTAGAACCAATCAACAATACAGACGTCATTAATAGGACCCTCCATTATTCACCCTATCTCACTTATCTTTTTTACCTGGGCAAAAGTCAACATTTATACTATGCCTCTGCTACTCATAGAGAAGCAACCCAAATTAATGTTATGGTTATGTCTACTACCTCTGCCGATTATTCCATATCTTCTCACTAGCTATGAATATCAGTATTTCCTAGGTTTTCACTACCCAAGTCACCAAACCTCCACTCCAATAGTACCTAATATGTTAGACAACTTAATAATCCCCCTCACACTTAACGCCTCACATACAAAGTACCATCAACCCATTAGATCTAGATATACCTACCCCTAAACCAAAAGTTATCTAAGACTAATAATTAAATTCCTGAAACTCACAATTAAATTACAATGCCACCTCACTCAAACCATGGCCCAGCTTCAACAGTCTGCCCTAGCTCCGATACTAGTATTCCCACTAAATTTCAAACCTTAAGTAGATCTCTGATCTCTCTCTTGGTTAGTCACCTAGATATTAGAAGCATAAATAATAAGGTCCACCACCTTCATGCCCTCTTAGATACACATTCCCCGGATATATTATATCTCACTAAAACCTGGTTAAAACCTTCAATTACAGATAATGAAGAAATAATACCAGGTTATAACATGCTAAGAATAGACTGTACTACTAGGAAGGGAGGATGGGTCATTGTACTTTACAAAACTACCCTTGATGTGACCTCTCACTCCCCACAATCACCCTTAGTTAATAATGTGGAAATTCTCATTACTAAGCTACAAATTAATAAAAACAAAAGCATAAATATTGCCTGTATCTACCTTCCCACAGGTAATAACACAAGTACCCTAGAAGACATCCTCTCCTGGCTGTCTACTAACTACCCCAAAAAAACAATTGTTCTTGGAGATTTCAACATTGTCTGGAACAGTTGTTCCTCAGAATCTCCTACTATCCATGTGAATCTATACAAGTTTAGACAGATCATATCCTCCCCTACTGGGATCAGTAAACCAAAGAAAAAAGAATGTACCCTAGATTGGTTACACGTTAATAGTCATTCAAACATGTACAGGGCTGGGACCCTACTTGATGACATAAGTGATCATTTTCTTACCTAAAATAATCAGGTGTAAGACTGATATCCCTTACCAACCCACTTACAAATCAATAAGAAACAATAAAAACTTTAATCCCACTAATTTCTAAAATGAACTCAAATCATGTAATTGGTCAATCCTAAAACATTTGCCACTTGATGAAGCTGTTTTGTACTTCAATACCAAATTACTAACCATCCTTGATACCCATGCACCTGCAAGTTCTATTAGAACTAAAACAAAAACTGCACCATAGCTTTCAAAAGATACCAGACAAAAGATCTTACTCGGAAACAAAGCATGGGCCAGCTGGTACACCACAAAATCCCCATAGATCAACTTAGATATAGATAGCTAAGGAATGATACAAAAATATCTACTTCGCTAGACAAAATAAAACTTTAACTGCCATTTACAACAGAAGCACCAAAACAATCCACAAATGTTCTGGGCAGGCATAAATAAACTTCCTCACACAGGACAAACCACCACCCCTACCCCATCAACTACCAACCAAAAACCTTCAGAGGATGTTGCCAATACCTTTAACAGTTTCTTTACAGAAATTATCCAGTCACTAGCTAGCCAACTGTCTCCCAGCTCCCTGACTTCAATTGCACTATCTCTCAGTTGCCTGAATACAACTGCCACTATACCCAGTTCCCAATTCTTCTTTAACTTTCAACCAGTGTCTACATCACTTGTCCGAACTCTAATCAAGAAACTAAAATGAACCACCCTATCTGCAGATCTCCTCCCTGCTGACTATCTTCAAAAAGCAGTAGATTCCATAGCATATCCTATCTCTCTACCTATCAATAGAACCATATCAGAATACTCCATCCCTCCATCTGGAAGATATCACATGTTATTCCACTCCATAATGGAGGTAACTCCACTGAACTGTCAAATTACAGGTCCATAGCTATTCTATTACCCCTGGCTAAAATTATGAAGTGTATCTATAAACAACTCCTGAGTTATCTCATCCAGAACAACTGCCTGGCCAACTCACAGCATGACTTTAGACCTTTCCACAGCACCACCACTGCCCTCTCTCCTTCTCTAATGTGATCAATCAAAACCATAACAATAATAAACTTTCTTCTGCCCTCTTTCTTGATCTCTCCATAGCTTTTGATGTGGTAAATCAATAATTACTCAGAAACACACTCAAGACTATCTCACTAGATGACCAGGCTATCCAATGGTTCCAATTCTACCTGTTCAGGAGGCAACAGGCTGTACTATGGCAGGACAAGCTATCTTCATTTCTACCTATCACCCTTGTGGTCCCCCAGGGCTCTATATTAGGTCCCCTCCTATTTTCTATGTTTATTAATTACCTGTAAACTGTCATCCCTAAAGCAACCTGTATTCAATATGCAGATGACTCCACTTTGATTTGCTCTGACACCTCCCCTCCAGACCTGCAGACTCTATCCCAAAATGTTTTTAATACTGTTGAAAATTGGCTCATTGATTGATGGCTAATTTTAAATACAAACAAAACAAAGCTGTTTCTCTTTTCTCACCCTCATAAGGCCTCTTCTCCTACCTTTACTATAAAATCTAACAATGGAACTATTATTGCCCCCGATCTCAGTACCAAGCTCTTAGGTGTAACAGCTGACAACAACCTTAACTTTGATATGCACATCAATCAAACCATCAAAAAAGTTAATAAAAAACTTGTCTCTCTATACAAGATTAAACCTTTTCTAACTCCACTAGCTAGGACTGTCATTGCCTGCACACATCTATTTTTCACCCTCCTTTATGCCTCCCCTCTTTTCACTAACTTGAGCAAGTCTGACCTTAACAAGCTGTCTAGCTGCTACAAAAATATTGCTAGATTTGCCTCTTGTGCAGCTTACAGAACACACTACTGTCTGAACCTAAATCTTCTAAGGTGGCTTGAATTACCTAACCAACTTCAGTACAGTCAATTAATAGTAGCATATAAAATTCTCTACCAACCTGAAAACACACCTGTACTTAAAAGCATCATCACCCTTTACAGTAAACTCAAGACTTCACTCATCCAACAAACTACAAGTTCAAACACTCAAAACCCTACTCAACTGGGGACTCTCTGTTTGCTAAATATGTTGGCAAAACATGGAACTCACTCTCTGCTGAGCTTACCTCAATTCCTACTCTATCCCATTTCAAAAAAAGTCTCAGACAGTACTTTAAAAACTATTGGCGTTGTCCTTGTTCTTACCATGACTAACTCCCACAATACAAACGTGCTAAAGAGGACATCTGTTTTCATCTAGTTTGCTTCCTTATTGAAAGGCTACTACTTATTGTATTAAACATGATAGACTGTATGACTTTTATCCTGTCATGAATGTGCTTTTGAAATGTATTTCTAGCAGTGATCGACCTGTACTACATAATATCTCTCTGTATGTATAATATTCCCCCTGTATGTGTGGTGCTTTTATGGTGCTCTGATTGTAAAATATAATAGTTCTCTGTGTGTATGTGTGGAGCTTTTTTTCCCCAGGCCTCCGCTGAAAATGGTCATGTATCCAGTTGGACTATCCCGGTCAACAAATGTAAAATAAATAAATAAATATCAGCAGTGACTCACCAGCTCAGTTTGTTAAATGCTGTGTTCAACGTGCATTTTGCTACACACAGACCAGGGTTTGAATCCAGTTCCATGCACTACTAACTATTACTGAATCAGAAATGTTATGATAACAGATATTTTTTCCACAGTGACTACTGGTAAATGGGTGAGATAGCGCATAGTATGTGTAAATAATTGTTTGTTAAGATGTCACAGACTGTAAAAATCATTATCATGAATGTGCCATTTATGCAAATAATAAAGGAAACAGGTTCAATAATAAAAAATATTATAAAATAAAATAAATAAAATGTGTAATCCAGATATGGCTGTATTCCTGGAGTGGCTTGTAAAAACTGATGCACTAAATTACTACATCCAATGCACATGTCCCCTACAGTTGCTGCTATTAGGTACAATCCCCATGCCTGCCAAGCAAGGAATGATAGTTGTATACTCTCTGTAATATACACATGCATGTCTCTCAAGTGTCATGCTGTTATGGAATGTGATTACTGTTGCATAATCCCTCTGCCACAGATGTATCATTGACATGATTATATGTCAGTATCAAATTAACAGTACATTAGCCTACATTACTCCTTGGTAGTCATATAGGTCCACTTGATGTGCAAGTGTTCTTTGAAGTTGTGTGCATGCAGGTATCACTGCTTGGCCCATAGTGTCCCATGTGCATGGCTTGAGAGGTATGTATGTGCTACAGAACCTATAGGGCACATTTAGACATAAAGAATGGACAGACCTGTACAGTGGATAGCATTACTGTTGTCAACTATATAGCCCATGATGATATTAATGGACTGTATTTCTCTCTCGTCCCAGCCCTTATCTTCTCATATTTATTATTGTTATATATTAGTTATGGTTTACTATTAACATATGTTGTTCCATAAACTTTATTTTGGACATGTGTTTTATTAATGTTATGTATAACTATGGTTGCATATTAACATAGCTTGCTGAATTAGCTATTCTGGCGGCCTTATGCTGTAACTGTTACTGGCATGGTGTTAATATACTGACTGTTTTATTACTTATTGCTGAGTTTCACATAATATGTATTTAACTGTAATGGTGTTATTTACACTGTTCCTGCATGTTGTTATTACTAACAATGGTTTTGTTCATAACTCACCTATGTTTATTGCTTATCCTCCATACCCACAGCACGTCTGGGTAGGCTGGTTCCTGGTGATCCACCTACCTTCCTCAGATGGCTGTTGCACTGGGTACCAGCTTGTCTGGGACCCAAGCCAGTGGTGCCCCCTCCACTGTCCCTGCACCACCATTGGGTGGAACCGCTGCAGGGGATGGGGCCCATCCCCCTGGGAGCGGGGGCGGTGGGGGGGTTGTCACCCAGGATCAACTACCGGCCATGGTGCATGGGATTGTTCATGGGAACTATGAACATTTCCTGCACTGGATTGAGGGCCAGCTGGACAACCTGGTGGGGCCTGAGGGCCCTGGTGCCCAACCTCCAGCACAGCCACCTTCAGGGCAGTGAAGGAGCAGTGTTGACTTCTCATTGGTGGGGATCGCAGTCATGCTGCTGCCAGCTGGAGGCACATGCACTTCTGATTAAACAACACCCTCCACATCCAAGGTGTTTACCCTCCTCTTGTGTCACATACCACCCTGTATGCTGTCTTGTCTGTCTGCAAACGCCACCATTCCTACCCAACTTACCTCCCCACATGTACCTACATCCATTCCCCAACATTCTTCTCTCTCATTAAAAAAAAAGGGCATCTGTCCCAGAAAAAAATTGCCTCATACACAGTTCTCCAGTTCCCACACGTGTCCACTGGACACAACAAATTAGGTCTGATTGGCTTGACAACACATTTGTGTTGTCCTCACCCCTCCCTCTGGGGTTTGAGGGTCCACATTCATGTACAAAATCTATAATAATGCACAGCTGTTGCTGTATAAGAAATGGAGAGTTATGGTCCTTTCCTACACCAGTCCTGCACATCCCTACCTGCCTTTCAGAATGTTTTCCTCCCTGCTTTCCCCATTTCACCACTTTCCTATCACCCTCCTTTTCTTTTCTTTTTTAATTTTTAGTGTGGGTTTGTGCAGAGCTAAATAGCCTGCAGTGATGTGGCATGCCATGCAAAATTGCACCAGAATGTGGCACATCACGCAAAATCATGCAAACCCACTTAAATCTGCTTAAAAGTCCCTTAATGATCTTATGTGTTTCTCACAGTGTTAGGACCATCTTCAAAATAATCATCCCTGCCACAGGCCTCTGTTAACTACAGCACAGTGCATTATCCCACTAGGCCACTCAGCTCTGAATTGAAACAGGTGCTTCCAGCAACATATACTTATTGCCACTGACAGACTGTAAGTACATATAATAAGAAAAATGGCAGCGTACTTGGGACTGTGATGCAAACACTACACCAATACACAGCCAAATAAATAATAATGGATGTATGCTAGGACTGGGATAGCAGGTATGCCCGTCAACTGTACAGACTGTTGCAGACTGTCCACAGTTTTGCCCCCTATATTTGGCCTGGTTTTCATAAACATGTATGTTACTGGCAAAGTAGTAGAAAGTCATTAAAGATTGAGGTTAGGAAATCATGACAGACATTTGAGTGTCACACTTCATACACTTCAGAAAATACATGCTAATGCAAATCCTGTTATTTTACCAACATTTTACATTTGTAAGAGCAATAGGTAAAGATTGTCCCTAGATTTCAGCCTTTTCCTATTTGTATGTATGACTTCGTCCAGAGTTCTTGCTTTAACAAGTTGACAGGTAAGATAGCAGTTAACCATCTTCTTTCATCACAACATCTTTAAACACACCTGCTAAGGCAGTAATGACAAGGTACATATGTCTATAACTGGGATCCTGCTGCACATCTACCTTTGAAAGCCATGCTCTTAATGATGGATGCAGACATGTGTTACAGACCGTATGCATGCACATATATCTTGCAAATACACCTGCATAAGCACTGACTCAGTATCTCAGTCTGTTAAGTGCCTTGCATGCAACCCACTTTGCCACCCACAGTCCTGGATTTGAATCCAGTGTGTTGCATTTCAATTACATTCTTGTGAATATAGCACATAATGTCTGAGTCATGCAATTATAACCCACACAGGTTGCTGCTACTGAACTGACTACTACCCATATCTGCAAGTCAAAGGCCTGTAGGTAGGGACACACTGTATATATATTTGTAGCCTAACTATATGTCACCTTCTACTCTGGGATTGGCACTGTTATATAACAGATGTCCCTTAAGCACATCCCTCAAGTGGACTGTAAATGGTACCCTCACCCTGGCTCTGCTATAACAGTAGAGCTGATACTGCTGCCTCTGTTACATATACAACTTGCTGTCTTCCAAAGTGTTCACAATCCCCCCTATGTGTCCTTGGCTGCAGAAACAGCTGCAACCTGCAACATATGCAGCTGTATGCTAAGCTACCTGCTACAAACCTACCACACCTCACACCCCCAGAACAAGCGATCCAGACAAAACCATACATAAGGGGGGAGGCAAAGGTCCAGCGATAAGGACATGTTTTACAGTTTGACCTGACAAGGATAGTGAACTGATAGAATAGCAGCTACTGCATCAGCATGTGTATTCTGATGAGTATGATGCCTGACACTCACATGTCTCCCCACTTACTGACCTTAACCCATAATGCTTAACACTGAAGTACCAGATAATCACAGTGCCATGAGACAATGGCCAAACATAGCATGCAAAACTGTTGACATACCTCATAAATCTCATTCTATGTTTGTAAGAGTAATATGTAAAGTTTGTCCCTAGTTTTTGGCCCTTGTCCCATGTGTATGTGTGACTTTATCCAGAGTTCTTGTTCTAACAGGTTGACAGGTATGATAGCAGGTAACCATTGCCTTTCATCAGCAACATTCTTAAACACACCTGCTAAGGCAGCAATGGCAAAGTACATATGTCTACAACTGGGATCTTGCTGCACAACATCTGCCTTTGAAAGCCATGCTCATAATGATGGATGCAGACATGTGTCCCAGACTGTATGCATGCACATATATCTTGCAAATACATCTGCATAAACACTGACTCAGTATCTCAGTCTGTTAAATGCGTTGCCATGCCAATGTTTAACACTGAACTACCAGCTAACCACAATGTCATGGGACAATGGCCAAACATAGCATGCAAAACTGTTGACTTACCTCAAAAATCTCAATAGTGGACAGTATTTGTACCTACCCTCTGCAATGCTGTAGTCTCCCCACCTCAGTAATGTCCATCTCAAAGACTAGGAAAGGAGCCAAGGCCTACATGAAGGCCTTACATTTTGCACTGTGGAGCCATGTCATTGGATAATGAAAGTGCAACCCAGCTGTTTTGGATGCAGTTAGCAAGTCTGAGCCACAGATTGATGCACAGGCAATTACCTGTTAATGAGCATTACCTACAAAAGTTTATCAACTGCCTATGGGAAACAGGTCTGTATGTTGCTTTACCAAGACAGACTACAATTTAGCAAACTTTTTCTTGAGGATGTGTTCACAAAAGGATTATGTCACTCTACCAGGTATGTAATGCATGTCCCCATATAATGGGACGCAGATGGGAGGAAGGAGGTATGCGGAGTAGGGATTACAACAGTAGGCCTGTACTACATCTATGAGAATGACATGTTGGTGATACTCTGCTGTCCAACAGTTACAGGCATGCCTCTCATCTGTGCCTGCTTTGAATCAAATCACAGCTGTGGCCCTCTTACTCCCTCCTATAATGGTCGGCCCCTGTACAAAAGCTAGTGGATTATGAGTTAGACATACTGACAGTAAGTAATGGTGGACATAGGTGTAATATCACATGATGTGCTGTTATTCAGCTCCTCTCAGTCTGTGAATGTCACACAGGAATAGTTCAGATGTTGTAAAGGCGTCCGTGACTGTCCCTGATGTACTCTGGCGAGGTCATAGTTTTGTTGACAATCATACCTCATCACTTGAGTGCTATGGCTAAGATACCTGGCACCCCCTTACAGCAGGAATTCAGGTCATAGCCATTATTCATGGGGGGACACAGGCCCATCATCAACAAAGTGTACATATTGGCCATACAAAGTAATACTATGAATAGACTATCAGATATTACTGTAGCATAAGTGTATTCTGAGGGGTCTGGTATATGACAGCCTGATTCTCTATATTCTGAAAAACAACCATCAATTATTGGCCAACTGTTTGCCATGCATCCACATGTCTATGCCAAAAGGACCACATATGTCAGGCACACATACACATTATACAAACATCTGTGCACTGGAGAGGTATGATGTCTACAGGGAAGATATACTACAGCAGGTTTGCATTGCTGTCTGTCATTGTGGCACATGGGTGTTGCTGCTCTGTCCACATATAGTTGTAATAACATACACCTATTTGTCTGACAGCGGCTGTATGACAGTAGTGGGACTTTGCCCATAGGGGACACACCACAGTAGATGGCATTGATGGGTGCATAGACATACAACAGACTCTGTTATGGCACACAGGGACATAACCAGTATTGCTACTATGTTGGTGATAGACACACACGTAGTGTATTGATAGAGTGCAGGATATGTCATGGGAGGTAGCAGTGGATAGTGCAGGCCATTTTGGTTGTTCAGTGTCTGTTGATAGTGGATGTCCATGTATCTGGTGCTGTGATGTGTTCCCCTCTTGTTGTCTTTCATGAAGGATGCATCAAAGGAGGTAGCCACCATTTTTAGCCACTGGAAATTATTTTATCCTGGATGGTCTCAGACTGCATCATAATATTCTGCTGGCCAGGGGTTGACAGCATCATGAACAATGTTCAGCATTGTGGGCTGCCTCGTCATGGCAGTCAACCAAATAGGCCATCAGGACAGGACCTATGAGCAGGTGCGACACTGGGCCACAGATATGGTCAATGCTGCACAGCAAAGGGCAGCTGCTGTGGCAAGGGACCATGCTGCCACTAGTAGAGGGTCTGTAGCAGAACAACCACTATCAGCCACAGAGGAATTCTTGGCAAACCTGGGAACAACTACTAGCTCACAAGCATCCATCACCCCATACATCCTGGAAGTGGGTGTCACAGCATCCCCATCAAAGATGTGTCCAGGTAAGCATTGTGTGTTCATCACTGTAATACTGCATCAGTCATTGTGGCTGCCTCTGCATACCAGTACACAGGTGTCAGGTCTATCTGCATTGGGGGGTTTGGTTTTAACGCACAGCTGTGCACACATTTGCAAAATGCCAGCAATGTAGGCAGTATCACATTAGCTACTGAACATGTGGACATACATACATATTACCCTGTAACAATGTCACATTTAGTATTGCTGACAATACCTTTCCCTCACATTTCCATAGATCCATCAGGTATGACCAGAGTCCAAGGTCATGTACGTGGTAAGTGTAATACTGTTGTTTTATGGATCATATATATCCTAAAAATCTTATGGGCTGCCGTTTTGACCTAGGCACAATTGTTATGGTTAGCCAGAGTAGATTAGGTTGTACGTTCAATTCTGGATCAGGTAACAGGAGTCCATTGAATGGGTAATCACAGTCATGTATTTGCATGAACATTAACACATTTTCACTTACTTTTTTGAAGGACTATGCTGCCTGTAATACAGGAGGCAATCACTCACAGATGCCTGTTCACACACAATATGGAGATGGTGCATACCTCAGGCAATGATACTATAACTGGAATAGTATGGTCACAAATGGTGCACTGTGTTTTAGGGGTAGATCTATCAGATACACTGACATATTGCTTATCTCACAGGTGTATCATACTGGCAACATTAACCAGATGTGGTTGCAGTGCATGTTATAAAGGACCTGCCTTGTATGTGTATGTTGTGTGTTTGTGTGTTGTGCATGGGATCAGAAATAAGATGTGCAATGTGTAATGCAGCTGCGGCTCCTCACTTGCATATGTCTGTGTGGATTACCATACATAACAGTGCAAGTAGTAATGCACTTATCTTGTCTTCCACTTCACAGGTGAACATGGGCATTGGAGTCTGTCCCCCTGACAACCTGCTGTCCATGTCCAGTTGGACTCTGATGATGATGGTGGCCATAGTGAGGCACAGATGGGTTTGTTGAGGGTTGAATCGGTCCCATGGGTTGACATCCCACTTCCACCCCCATTGTCCCTGCACAGTCAGTATACCCACACATACCCAGTCGCCTGAGGCCACAGATATAGGACAGTCGGTGTGTGGCAAAATTGAAAATGATAGTGTGGCAACTATGGCATCAATGAGTGTAGACACTGGCCATAGCCAGACAGCTGGTGAGGTCCCACACAGGCAGATTGATAGGGCTGCTCGCAGGGGCCTGCTGCCCATCTACCACCTGTCAATGGTGTCACATCACGGGTTACCACCTTCTGCATGTTTTGGTCCATCATTGAGGCACAGGCATGTTCCAAACGCAACACCAGATGGATGCTCAGGATTATGGATGCAGCAAAGTCTGACATACATGACAGCCTCCACCACATTGGTGACTCCATGGATCATTTCACTGATGTAGTGGACAGTCAGTGGGCTGAGACAGTGTCAGTGTTTCACCACACATTTTCTGTGCTGGAGCAACTGGCTGGAATAGGGCATCGGACATGTGGATGTAGTTAAGCAACACCATCTGCTGAGAGTCCACTTTGCTGTGCACACTCATGCTACAGTACTGGCAGTACCTCCAGAACTGCAGAGAAGAGTGTGCTGTCCACACCATGACATGGCAGGCCATGGGAACATAATCCTGGGTGGTCCCGTGGGGGACACGGACCCATCAGACAGCAGTCACAGTCAGCTACTAGCACCACATCTGACCCTGGGCCTGGTGGTGCCAGTGCCACTGCTAGCAGATCCCGTGTTTGTGACTGGAGACAGTAAACTCTCCACTCTGCCATGTACGGTCCACAGCTCTCCAACATATGCATGTGTAGGCTAGCACTGGGCTTGACTGTGTATACACACATGTACTCAAACATTACTGTCATATCCAGGCCCCCAACAGACACACACATCACCTCTTCATGGGCCACCTAACCAGCACCCCTTCATGACTAACATACTGTCAGCTGTTTGGCACAGCCTAGGCCTCTGTCAAAAGCACACCACACCTGGTGCATATGATGCTATTTGTGCCACATCCCTGCCATCCATGCCATAGATGCAGGTACATGCATATATTTGTCTGATGCACAGGGTGACTATATTACATGTAGGTTTTGTAGTGCGGTAGTGTTTTGCCAACTGAGCTGTTGTGGGTATGACAGGTGCTGTATGCTGGCACGTCATGTGTACACATCACAGTTTGTGTATCTTATCTTTGTTGCATGATGTTAGACTGCTGGTAGTGTCACAGACTGACATATGTCTCACATAATTGTGTATGTTACTGTTCTAGGGGTCTGAGTTGCTGAGGTATGGAGACTTGGAGGCAATACAGCGGCACAAGATAGCATGGCAGCACAACAGAAATATATGACATTAGCACGGTACAACTGTGTACATGCATGGTTACCTGGGAGAATATGTATAGAATAGTGTATCAGGGACAATCAGGGTAACCATGCATGCATACCCTGTGACAAGGCCTACTACCTTTGATATGTGTCACCTGCTATTCTGTACATGCAAATGTAGGTGGTGGTGGATAGCATTTATGCCTAGCTAAATGTGGGCTATTTAGAGCCAGCAGCTAGTCACATGGTGGTAAAGTGCATGGCCATTGCACACCCATATGGCTATATGAATACTGTTGCAGGGACATACATTTTCATGCACACAGAGTTGCCTGTTGTGAGATTAGAACCCCTACCTATCTAGTCGTATACACTATAGAACTATGTATTTATCACATGTGCCATGGAGCATATCAGTCATTAGATTGTCAGCCCATGCTGTTAAGCTGGATGACATCAGCAGGCCTTGTAAAGGAGGCCAATGGAGAGTATGACAGGTAGTCACAGGGCCTTAAAATGTATAACCATTGCAAATAGATAGAAAATACAGGCATGTCTGCAAAGGGATAAATGTATACACACACACACACACACACACACACACACACACACACACACACACACACACACACACACACACACACGCACACGCGCACGCGCACACACACACACACACACACACACACACACACACACACACAAAATTGCCAGATTAGAACCCCTACATATCAAGTAGTATACACTATAGCACTGTGTACTTATTGCATGTGCCATGGAGCTTATCTGTCTTTTGATTGTCAGCCCATGCTGTTAAGGTAGATGACATCAGCAGGCCTTGTAAAGGAGTCTAATGGAGAGGATGAGAGGTAGTCACAGGGCCTGAAAATGTATAAACATTGCACAGAGATAGGGGATACAGGCATGTGTATACTGCAGCAAGAGGATATATTTACACACACACGCACACACACACACACACACACACACACACACACACACACACACACACACACGTGTACACACAAACACACACGCACACACACACACACACACACACACACACACACACACACACACACACACACACACACAATTGCCTGTTCTGAGATTAGAACCCCTACCTACCTAGGTGTATACACTATAGCACTATGCACTTATTGCATGCACCATGGAGCTTATCTGTTAATAGATTGTCAGCCAGTGCTGTTAAGATGGATGATATCAGCAGCTGTTGACAGGGAGGCCAATGTTCAGGAAAATGCTAGTCACAGGACCATAAAATGATTAACTATTTCACAGAGATAAGTCAGATGGGCATATCTGTACTGTTGTAAGGGAAATATCTACGCAAACACACACACACACACACACACACACACACACACACACACACACACACACACACACACACACACACACTGTGGCTGAAGTGAGATTGCAATGCCTCCCTAGCTACTATTACACACTATAGCATGCAGTATTTATTGCATGCACCACTGGCTAAATCTGTTGTACATGTGGCTACAGCCACAGCACTTGTGGACTATGCAAAGTGGCCTTGTGTTACACAGCATTTGTGGCATGCAGAGAGAACCTGCTTTATGCTGTTCGTGTATCTAGTGTCCTAGCTGTAGGGTACCTGTTAATATCCCTGCTATGTGTGTACAAGTACCAATTTTGACATGTCTGGCTGGTTGCAGTTTGCTAGGTGGACAATTGGCCGATGACAATATGGTCTTTGCAAGTCCTGCATTGAAGCCATTGCACATTGCACATTACACCACCTGCTCACCATTGTCTGTCTACAGGGTGGCATTTCACAGGCACAGGGTTCTGTGGTTGGGTGGATTACCATCAGACAACTGTTGTGTGTGTAGGTGTAGTTAACCCCAGAATTCTGCATACAAGTGTTGACATTTGTACATCCCCATACACATATAACCATGTATATATGCATACATATGTATATATAGACATATAATACAATATAGATATATATGTTACCCATATGTGTGTGTGTGTGTGTGTGTGTGTGTGTAGATATATATATATATATATATATATATATATATACACACACACACACACACACACACACACACACACACACACACACACACACACACATATATATATGCCACATACTGATAGGTTAATCAACTGTGAGTGGGATAGGGCGAGACCGATATGTATACATAACTGTCTGTATGCACAGACATATTTCCACATAGCAGTTCTTTGGGCAGATGAAGCATCAAGTCAGCTAAGTGAGGGAGAATGTCCAGTTTGACTGTCAGTACTTACAAGGTGACTCCAGGCCAGACCTACCTGTACTCCAGTCCAGGATTTTGTGTGCTGCAGCCAGTTGGCTGCTGTACCTGCTTCAGAACTCCATGATATTTTGTCCAAGGCATTCCCCGGCTGTGTGCTGAGTGTAATACATTTCACATACCTATCAACTGTACAGATTGTAATAGAATGTACAGAGTTTTACATCATATGTATGTTACATTGTACATATCATTGTGATTTTCGCGTACATTATTGGCAAAGCATTATAGATTGATACTAGGAAATCCGGGCAGACATTTGAGTTACTGACTTCATACACATCAGGAAAACCATGCTAATGCATGACCTGTTATTCTCTGAACTTTCTACATTTTTCTGGCCAGTAGTTCATCCTTTTCATTATATTTGAGCCGTTGTCCCACTACTGCTCATTGCTTTGTCCAGATTTCCTGCTCTAAGCAGTTGTAGGTATGATATGACTGAGGTACATGATGCAATGCCAGACACAGGGTGACAGTCTACATACCTCTCACTGTACATGTTTTTGAAGGATGTCCAGCATTCTGCCCCATATGTCTGCTCTGTTCCTCATGCAGTTGTGTTTTTCTGGAAATATACTACTACACGGAGCACACTGAATTGTTGTAAGTACTGACACAATTAAGTGATGGCCTTTACATCCTGCTACTATCACCTGTTGCAACCTGCTGTTATACTAGCCACCACCTAGGTGACCCAGAGCATGTATAATGTCTGAAGGTTTGGCCCTCTGTCCCCCATTGTCTCTGGCTTTGTCCAGCTTTCTTGCCATAACAGATTGTGGCATATTGACAGTCTGTGTGACTCCTACCATGAAAGTACCTCACATGCAAAAGTTGCAGGTGCAGCCAGTTTTGAACCATCAACACCATCAACAATGCTAATGTGTTTAGCCCAGTGAACCACTCCAGTCACCAGAAAGTGAGGTTTAATTCCTCACACTATCAACAGCAGACAGGCATGCACTGTGACCCCTGCTGTGACCCTTGTATTTTGTAGAAAATAGGACATATGGCCAGGTTCTTTGTGATAGCTTTGGGATTGTGTGGTCTGCTGATATATCCTTGCAAACATACTGTTACTGAAGTGTTGCGGGTAGGGGACACTGGTATTGACAGTCGTGCATCTATCCTATGATCCCTCTGTTTAATATTTCCCTTGCATACTGCAGTGGGAATTTCAGCCATGTGGCCTAATGCATATTATGGAGCACTCAGTACTGGACAGTGTGACTGTTGTCCCATGTAGCTGTTACGTCTCTGCAAGTAGCCTAGTAGCAGACTCTATTCCCTTGCATACATGCAGCAGGTCCATACATATGCTACCATAGTCTAGTATCCAGTACACTTGTTGAAAAGGAGAGTGACTTACCTTGTGAACCCAGTGGTTGAAAGACCTGTATTTCAGGGCTGACTCTGATGCATTCAGTACACAGCCAATACATGGCAAGCTACAGGTTGTGTGGTGTGGCTGGCATCCTTTATACTATGTATGAGAGTCAGAGTAAGGTGTCAGTCCCTAGGACCTTAGGTTATCAGTGCATGTGCTATGCATTGCATCTTTGTCAAGGCCAGGGCATACTGGCCACACCTATGTCTGCCTACAGGGCAGCCTGAGGGAGTTTTTCCTCCAAGTCCTCCTGTGGGTATGGCTGTGCGGACCTAGGCATTGGTGGGGGCATTGTGTCCCTTCCTTGTGATGATCCTGCCACAGCTGTTTTCTGCAGGATCATATTGTGTAGCATGGCACATACTGTGAATATCTGTGCACATGTTGCTAGAGAGTACAGCAGGGCTCCACCAGATATATCAAGGCACTGGAACTGTGACTTGATCAGCCCAAACACATGCTGTATGATGTCCCTAGTTTGTGCGTGTGCCTCATTATGGCATTCCTCTGTGAGTGTGTGCACATTACTAATGGGTGTCATCATCCACAGTTCCAGTACATAGGCAGCATCCCCCAGTAGATGGCCATATGGGATTTCTCCCTGGCAACCATCTGTTACTGCTGTGATTGACGCCAGATATGGGAGTCATGATAACTGCCAGGGCTGCCAGCACACATATTCATGATAATGCCCTGGGCATTGCACATGACCTGAAAGTTGATGGAGTGATACCCCTTACAGTTGACATAGACTCTACCCTCCTCACCGGATGGTGCTTTGATGTGTACATGAGTGCAGTCTATGGCACCCTGTACCTCAAAGTAGTGTGCTACATGGTAGAAGAGACACATACTGCTGGCCTTCTCTTTAGGGGTGTGAGGTAAATAAATGTGCTCACTGGCATGTGGTACCATGGCATCCAGGAAATGTTGGAGTACCCTGGAAGCTGATGCCTGTGAGACCCCCATCATATCCCCATTTGGTCTTTGGAAAGTACCTGTAGGTAGTATCCTAATGGCTACACATATCTTCGTTTCCACTGGGATGGGTTCACCTGTCTTGGTGCTGGGTCTTATTTGAGGGCAGCAGAGCTCAGTGAGACCTTGTAGTATGTCCTTGTCCACCCTGTAGCACTCTACAATCTCCAGCTCATGTAGCTACTGGAAGGTTACGCTGGGCCTGAACACTCTTCTCCTTCTCAGTCTAGGCCTATTGTCAGCATCAGCATCAGCACTGACCTCATCATCTAGCACATACAGATGTAGAAGAGCTGCAGCAGCCCCTAGCATTCTTTCAGTGAAAATTCCAAAGTCTGTACTCCAATGGGGCAGAGTATGGGGGAAAAATCAGACTGTAGGCCATATGCATACTTTCTAGTGCTCTGCTACAGATGCAGCCTGTGTGATTGGCTAACTATGATGCATTCAACCTGCCAAGTACATCATTGAGGGGTTTTACTTTCCTAGGTTAAGTGAAACAGGGATTATCAGTAATTTATACATGATTGGCTTTCTCAGGCAATTTTTTTTCTAACTGCCTTCTCTGCTAAGCACTGCTGCACGGCATGCAAACTTGTGCCACATTTATAAACAATGCTCATCAGTCTGGACAAACCCCCATTGACGGACACACCCACCACAGTGGTGGGCCATGTAAACATGCTCAAACACACACAAACCAGCTAAAACACATGCCCCAAAGCTAAATAAAGCTTAGCAGCGCTGGACCCCACCCCACTGCTTAGCTGAGGCCCGCCACACAAACAGGTGCCACTGAGCTCCAATGTGCTTAAATAGATAGTGACACACACCCTTTTGATGTCAGCTAGCTCTCCTGTGGCACCAACACTGTTCTGGGTTTACACTGATTTTATCTGTGGACACAGTAGCCCATTTTTGCTATTTAGTAACCGCAGCTCATTTGCATACAGATCTGTGCTCACAACTTGGATACTACACTATTCCAGGGCCTGCCTCCTTAGCAACCACAGAAATCTACCATTGTATATACTCCATACAAGGCCCTATAATACATTGTTGTCACATATTTATTATTTTCCTTTTTTTCACCTTTTAATATATTTTTTGCATAACGGCATGTTTGATCACTGCTGCGTGCTGTGCAAACATAATATGGGTATTAAAGAATTTTATATTAAATTGTTTTGCATTACTTTTTGGACATACAGGGCATAGTTTGCACATATCTGTACCTGCTATGCTATTTCTGACCTTCTAAAAGGGCTTTTACACCCCCTGTTCACGTTTTAATTTCTTGTACATGGAAATTTTCCATTTACACTTCAGACACAAACATGGGGTCTGCAGGACTGCTTATCTGCTTGCTGGATCACTCCAGCAAAGTCATTTGCATGCAATTCACCTTCTGATGAGGGGATTTGCATGCCATGGGCACTTTCGTGTTCGCACGTTCGTGCATCCCCCTCTGCTCTGTTTACTGGATCTCACGGCTGCTTACTTCCATGTAAGCTGCATGCCACCATGTCTGCACAGAAAACCACTCCATGTAGGCTTTATTGAAGTCCCCCTATCATCTTATATTAAGGAAACTAGTAATTTTATGGATAACGTTTCTAACATATTATGGTCAGACAAGATGTTTTTTATGACCATTGATATGCAAAGTCTTTATACTAATATTAAACATAATGTGAGTCAAGACGCTATTAAATATTTTTGGGAGATACCCCACTGTCTAATTATATATTAGAACATTTACATTTTTGCTTGACTAATAATTTTTTTGTATTTAATAATTGTATATATCATCAGCAAACTGGGATCACAATGAGGGCATCTTTTGTCCCTATTTATGCCAGTTTAGTTACTGGTTTGTATGAGTTAGAATGTCTTTATCAATGTATTTTTAAATGATTTGTGGTTAAATATTATCAGTTTATTGATTTATTTTTATTTGTAAAGGTGGGTTAGATTTAGTTTAGGATTTTTATCAGAAGTTACAAAGTAATTGATTTATTTTTTTATTTGATGGTTTGCAGTTTGGAAGACATTACTTTTTTGGACATTAATTTATCTCTGTCTTCTGGGGTCAGTTGTTTATATCTGTGCATAGAAAATTTATGGATGAGGACAGTTTTTAGAGGATCATAGTTGCCATCCACTTCATGTGTTAGCTGCTCTATCTTATGGTGACTGTGTCTGTCTTAGGAGACTTTGTAACAATGACAATGATTTTTGGGTTGAAATACATAGGATATCCTCCATGCTTCTTCCAGGGGGTATGATTCAAATCTTATTGAATCAGCTATTAAGAAAATTTTTGATGGGACAGTATCTAGGAGGGCACATTATGAATATTTTCAGTCAAGTTGTACTCCTGTGCTTGTTCATTATAGTGATGATAAAGAAAAGTTTACTTTGTGGCCACGTATAATGTTTTGAGTTTTGGGGTGGTAGTTTTAGTTAACTATTATTGGAAATTTTTATTTAGATTTCAAGAATTGTCAAATGTGTTATAACCTTTTTCCTAGTATCTCATATAAATGGGGCAGAAATTTAAGAGATATTTTGGTTTGTAGTATCTTTTGTCTGCCCTCTGATGTTCCATCTATGTTTCCCATCTTCTTGGGTACTTACATATGTGGACATTGTTGCTCTTGTCAATATGTTTTTTCAGGCATTTGACTATTTAAATGGGGGTTCCTTTTTAGGGTCTATATTAGAACATCGAAGTTTCAGTACTTCGAATGTTCTAATATTGACGCCTAGTAACCGAAAACTGATAACATCGAAAAATCAGAACAGTGAATTTTTTCCTAGGGAAAAAATTTGCTGTTCCAAAACACATACACACAACTCAAACACACCAAACAAACATCAATCCACACACATACACCTAAAATCCTACATCTAACCCTACACTAAACTGTGCATACACCACTATCTACCCACTTACCTTAACCCAAGCCCTAACCCTAAGGTCCGTCACTATCGCACACACACCTCACACGCACCTTAACCCTAACTCACCTACCCCGCCCTAACCCTCACGTCCACACATTCACACACTTACCTGACCCGGGCCCTAACCCTAACTCAACTAACCCGCCCTAACCCTCATGTCCACACAATCGCACACTTACCTGAACCTGACCCGTAACTTTCCATCACAGAGCTGAAAATAGCAAAGCGACAGGAATGGACAACCAAATTCTTTCCCTAGGAAAGAATTTGGTTTTCTGTAACTTCGCTATTTTCAGCTTTCGCTGAATAGGGGTCGATATTAAAACAGTCGAAGTTCTAAAACTTTGATGTTCTAATATAGACCCCCTTTCTATACTTCTGATTTATACAACTTTAACACAGAGGGTGGTGTATACGCTTTACAGTCTCCATGTGGTTTGATATATACTGTATAAAGGTGATAAAAGAAAATTTAAATTGAGGCTGCAGGAACATGTCAAAAATATTAAGCAGGCTAAGGTGGAGAGTCCTGCTGCTCAACATTTTTCACAACATAATGATTCTGACCTTGGTGGTTTAAAAGTAACAATTTTGAAAAAGGTGTCTTTGCAATTTAATCTAGAGAATGTCTGTGAGAGAAAACTTTTGTATAAAGAATATATATTTATTTTAAAATTTGATCTATGTCCCTCAGGTCTTAATGTGGATTGTAATTGGAGAGTTCTTATTTGATTATTTAATATTGTTCTAATTGCTTAATTGGATAATTTGAATGTGTATATATAGTAGGGTTGCTATTTCTGTATTTTAGTACTCCTTGAAGGCTGAGTGCAAGCCGAGGTGCCAGGGTATTTTACATGTTGTTATAATAAAGATTAGTGTTTTACCTTTGGGTATCTTTATTTATTTGAGTGGTTCCTACCCAGTGGTATCCAAACCTTTTTCTTTTCTGTGGTTTGTTACATTTATTAATGTTGTTGGATCTATTCATTGAGCTATTATTAAACAAAGGTGGAAATTCATCATCACTAGTTAAAAGAAGAACTCTAAGAGTATCTACATTATTATGTCCAGCTTATGCTTGAGCATAATTATATCTAGATATAAGCAGAAAAAAAATGTTTTAGATGTAATAGGATATGCTGTATTATTTTTACATGGTTCAGACTCTCTATACAATTTTTTTTTCTTGGAAACAGTCATAGCTATATGTCTTTTTAACTTAACAAACACACCATCAAACAAGGTCTGATAGTGGGAAAAACACTCACGTTCATTAATGGAAGCATCGTTTTACAAATTTCTGATTTCAAATCAACAATTTTAAATCTTGAAACCCTGTATTACTATCCAAACCCATTAGGGAATTTATAAAACCACAGCCCTAAAGGCACTTGTTGATGGCCCTAAAGGCACTTGTTGATGGTCTGTGCATCTCTCCAAAAAAAAAAAAACAAAAAAACAAAACTGTATTTCAGATTTTTGTGACTAATCAAATTTTGTTCCAAATTAAAAATAAGGGGCTTACAATTTTGGGCAATCTGGTTAGAACCAATTCCATCTCCCCTTAAACTTGTTCCATATTTTTTAAACAAAAAAACAGGTTCACAG
Organism: Protopterus annectens; assembly: GCF_019279795.1. Classification (NCBI taxonomy): domain Eukaryota; kingdom Metazoa; phylum Chordata; order Ceratodontiformes; family Protopteridae; genus Protopterus; species Protopterus annectens. Next base: position 1,536,603,105 of record NC_056745.1, on the reverse strand, counting down.
CATTTAAAACTTATAACCACCTGAACAGGAATTAAGAAAACAAAAAGAATGACTACATTCAATGGGAAGGTGGTAGAAGCCAGACTCTTTTAATAAAATAATCCACAAATATTAAAAACAATCCACCAGTTTAGTGCTTTCGTTCCTAAAATAGGAACTTCTTCAGAACTGATGCTACACCAACAACAAACACATTTAAATATATTTAATAGGGTCTACTTTGACCCACTGAAAGCACTCTCCGACGAAACTTAAAAAAGCGATCCCAGTTCCATGAAACTGCATTTCATTTCAACAAAAATGCACTTTCACGAAACTCAGTACACCGAGTAGTTATTATAAATCACAGTACATTGAGGATAAGGGAATATTCCCTTTTCCTTGCTGTATTGCGATGTTGGAGTTAGTATGTATGTATATATATATATATATATATATATATATATATATATATATATATATATATATATATATATTTATATAAGTACTGGGGGTGTGGGGGGTGCAGGGGGGGCTTGCCCTCTTGCATAAATGCGTTTGTGTTATTCTTTTTTGTATTCAGTGTACTGAGTTTCGTGAAAGTGCATTTTTGTTGAAATGCACTTTCACGGAACTGGGATCACTTATTTAAGATTTGTAGAAGTGTGCTATCAGTGGGTCAAATTAGACCCATTTAATAAACCAGGCAGCCAATTAAAATTCAAGGTTAATATTGCAAAACTAGTTAAAAGTACAGTTCACACTGCATAATAAATTCATTTGAGAATAAAAATACATACTATTATGACCTTAAAAACTGTTAAAATACTAAAACTTTAGATAATTGCATGTTCTTAACCATTATAAGATAAAAAATAAGATTAGGGATTTTAAATTACATATGATCTAACCATATGATCTAAGTTTCAAAATACTCATTATAGATATCACTTCATATAACCCAGGTGAAACAAAAGCCTTCAGTGTAATTTGTCATTTAAGTTCAGCATATTCTAATAAATCTCTCCATGGTCCCCCTGGGGTTATTATGATATTTTCCAAACCCTTGATCAGGAAGAAATTATGGTTATACCTCTCTATATTACTAAAAAATACATTATTTCTATTTTCACAGCCAGTATCATATATGTGCTCATATATACGCTCTTTAAACTTCCTCATTTGCCCCACATAAAAGCAGACAGCTCTGGTATAAGCTAAACATACTAACCCTTTAGTGTTACAATTGCAATAACAGTCTACATTTAATAATTGATGATTCACTTTTACATTGTGGCCCACCATAATATACCAATACTGGTGACAAAAAACACACTTATAAGTACCTTTTTTATGTGTACATAATCCTACATCTCTTTTTCCTTTGAACTGCAATAAAGGTAGCCTTTGTTACTATTGTAGATATTGGTACTGCAGCTGCTATCTATACTATTTAGACATAGCAATTACATGTCTGGACATTATACCTAAAAGCAAGGATAAAATATATCAAGAAAGAGTTGCAGAACACATTCTAAAAGTTGAACTCCTGTGAAATCAGACAAGTGCAAATACCATAAGCATATACAGTGATCCTTGGTCAGCACAGTGGTCATGATTGCCAGAGTATGTGAGACACACTAGTGCACACATTGGGATACTTGCCATGGTAATACAAATGTAGATGATGCTGCTCATATTGACAGCTCAGGACATACCTCTAAGTTGCCCTGCTGTGTGAGGAAAGCTGAACCTCATGGTGCTGTACTGAAGCTCTGATGTGATCGTTTATGGGGGACAGGACAGAGTAAGAGCACAGCAGCAGTTCTCGTTGTGCTTCATGCAGCACTGGTCTCAGTGAGATCACTGTTGTACATGCAAATTGCAGCACATGCCTTATGGAAGATTGAATGCCACAGGGAGGGTGGTCATGATGAGTTACAACTCCAAACACTGGTAGCATACAGGGGAATATGGAACAGGACATGTACCTATGAGGTACTGTGGCACTGCTGTAACACAACTGAGAGACACTGCTCCACAGAGCATGTGGCAGGTGCCTCACGGTCACTCTGTTCACACTTGTGTGGTTTGCACTACAGTCAACTGCCTTATTGACTTCATGCACCTCTGTGCCAAGATGCTGTTGTGTTCACTAAAGTGCCTGTACTACTCCCGTAGTCATTGGAACTATATTTACATGTTTGTAGTTATCAGCATATTCACTAATTCAGAATTCTTTCACTACCTTGAGATACAAAAAATACAGAAGTAATGGTATTTTTATTTGGGTCTATATTAGAACATCGAAGTTTCACAACTTTGAATGTTCTAATATCGACCCAAATTCAGCAAACGCTGAAAATAGTGAAACTGCGGAACACCAAATTTCTTCCTAGGGAAGGAATTCGGTTGGCCGTTCCTGTGGCTATGCTATGTTTAGCACTGTGGTGGAAAATTACGGGTTGGGATCAGGTAAATGTGCGATTGTGTGGACGTGAGGGTTAGGGCATGGGGAAGGCAAGTTAGGTTTAGGGCGCAGGTCAGATAAGTGTGTGATTGTGTGGACGTGAGGGTGAGGGCAGGGTAGGTGAGTTAGGGTTAGGTCACGGGTGAGGTGAATGTGAGATAGTGACGGACCTTAGGGTTAGGGTTTAGATTAAGGTAAGTGGATAGCTATTGGTGTGTGTACATTTTAGTGTAGGGTTAGATGTAGGATTTTAGGTGTATGTGTGTGGATTGCTGTTTGTTTGGTGTGTTTGTGTTGTGTGTATGTGTGTCGGAACAGTGAATTTTTTCCCTTGGAAAAAATTTGCTGTTCTGCATGTTCGATGTTGTCAGCATTCGCTGAATAGGGGTCGATATTAGAACATTCGACGTTTTAAAAAGTCGATGTTCTAATATAGACCCTTTTAATTACCACCATTATTATTATTTTTATTTATCATATTACAAATAACATGTGTATTACATTTCTATAATCATCAATGCTTGCATGATACCACTGACCTTTTTAACCAGATATGATTATTGCTGGTTGCAGTAGCTTGGGAATATATTCAGTTAATGAAACTTTTTATCATTAAACTTAATCAGTAATGGATCCATAATTGATCAATAAGATGAACAAGATGATAATTCACCCCACATAGGCAGCAGCCAAGAATATTGGCAGGGCACACTGAGATGTTTTTTCCTTGAGTCGTTTAACATATCAGACTGTATGGTTATGTGTCACTTAGTTCATGGGACTATCCTCACAGCTAATTTTATGTTTTATTAAAGTTGGAGAACACACTGCTGTCCACAGCTGTAGTGTTACTTTCTTGAGTAGTTTCTTTAAGTTACCTAAAGTACTTTAGTGTTCTTTCTTAATGCTTTCAACCATCATGACAAGTTCCACATTTGGAAACTGAAGTTTTTATGACTTTATTGAACTTCTTTTGACTTATGCTTAGTCTACCCAAAAGGAACAACATTCCCTGACACAGTGTAACTAAAATCTCAAACAAAGAATACTTTACTGACCGCCTTAATCTGGCATTTAAATAACTACAAAAGATCAGCTTATCAATCATATGATAAACCAGAATAACAAGTAATGCATTGTGATCATTATTTAAACATTAAACATTCTGTAATGTATTGCAGCAATAACATTAAAACCTAAATTGAACTTATATTAACTGTTCCTTTCTCCAGACCTCTTTGTTTCAAAAAAATATTTAATATTAACAGTCTCATTTATACTAGGATCCTTGTCAGCCTGTAGATGTATTTGCCATCTGGATTCTTTAGCCTCAAACATATTTTTGTAGTTATCCCCTCTATAATTGCTACAATATTTTTGTTTTTAGCCTGGCTAATCCATTTGGATGGACATATACTTTTGAACAGGCTGTAAGATCTAAACAAGGTGCTTCTATAAATTTTAGGATCTTTTTAAGTCTTGAAGAAAAAAATGAGTACATTTCAATCAATTGCATATGATAATCTTTATTTAGAATATTGCACATCCTTCAAAATGGTTCTGAAGGGTTTAAGGCTTTGAAATTTCATAATGAAGTATTTGAAAGTGACCCCGTCTGTACTGAACTAAAGATGTTTTTTTAACAATATGGGACACAAACTGTTGAGACTTCTTTTTAATTAGAAGAAAGGTATTCATCATTTACAAACAGAACTTAAAGATTTGGATACACTCAACAGTCTACCTACTTTTACTTCTGATGAATATCATTAAGTAATTATTTATAGATAAAAGTGGTCAATAAAGTATTGTGTGGAGTTGTCAGCAAGTGGCGTTATCTTTGTCCAAGTTTTTAGTTACATACCATCTGGGGATTTGCTCCTTTTGATTTGAGTGTTGTTTCTGACTTTTCAGTTATGACTGGCAATGACATCTGCTCCCTGGTTGTTAACGGTGGTAGTGTAGTTTGAGAACATTTACAGTGCATACAGTTCCTGAAGGTCTTCAGATTTTATCTGGAAGATTTACATCTGTTCTTCAGTGTGGTCAGTCTTCCATGTCCTTCTTTCCCAGCAAGGTGAACAATTCCAATTCTTGAGACATTCTTGTTGGTGAAAATCATATGGATGAGACTATAATAGAAATTCACGAGGATACCTTTCATTCTAATTCTCAACATGTTCTGTATTGTATTTATACTTTATCCTGCAGAAATCAGCTGCAATCTTTTTTCATTAAACCATGTAATCCATGTGGACATACACTTATGTAGGGTGTTGAGGCATAAACAAGATGATTCTGAATTATTTAATGAACTACTTAAAGTGTTTGAGGAAAGAATTAAATAAATACAAATTTTTAGTGCATGATAATATTTATAGTGCACTGTATCTCCTCCAAAATAGTTACAAAGGGTTTAAGGTTTTCCAAATTTCTTAATAAAATCTGTGAAACAATATAGGATTTCATCTCTTGAGATGTCTTATTAATTACAATGAGAAACTATTCATCATTTACAAGCAGAACTTAAAGATTTAGATAATAAGCTCAAAAGTCTGACTATTTTTAATTCTAATTAATATAATTTTGTATTTATTTCTAGTAAACGGCATATTAAAACTATTGTGGAAATGAAAAAGAGGAAAACGGTATGAGATAAGTTAGCTTGTGACAGTGATATTGCCTATCCTCTTCACTTTCATCAATGTCTGGGTACCACAATGAAAGATACCGATGTAACTGATCAAATATGCTGTTCTAGTACATCCAACTTACTTTTATTTTTCAATAAACAATCCAGTGGATTTTGTACCCAAAAGGTCAGAAAGGATTGCCCTTAGACAATAAAAACAAGAAGGACAGTATTTTACAATGAACAAGAAGAAGAACCAACAACACTCCCACTTAAATAATTGAAACAGAGGTCACCGGAAGTGGAGAAGTTCCAGTCAGAGATAATGATGAACAGTGCCAGTTTTAGTGAAATTCCTTCTGTATGACTTTATTTTTAATTATAGTGATGATTTTTTTTTCTGGTAATTAGCTGAAACTGTTGCTTGTTTTTTTCATTCATAGCAATAAAACAAATCAAGTAGATACCATTGCTGATGTAAAAATGTTTGCTAGGAAATTCAATCCAAGATTACATTAGATGTTAAATAAACTGTCTGCCTGCAATGCTCTGCTGATGTCAACTTTCCAGATTTTTGACACCTGTGAAAGGGACATATGCAATGGGATTACCAATAAGATGACTTGTTAGTATTTCAGTTTTGGTTCTAAGGACAGAATTGCTTTAAGAAATTAAGGTTTGTGTAGGATGAAAAAAGAAGGGGAGGACGGCCTGTAATTATGCCCCAAAGTGCCTTAAAATGATGGAAACTGTTATCTAATGAAAGTTAATTAAAAGTGATACAGTTGTATGTCATATGTAATACCTGTAAACAGATTCATTTTGTATGACTCAGTCGTACAAGGATTTATAGATTTTAAGATGTATGATTTTATGAGTAGACTTTCCATAATATTTGGCACACCTAAAGTTCAGAAATCTGCCCCCCCACACACATTTTAAGCCAATAATATTGTTTACTGGCAATTAGATTTCCATTTATTAAGACTGTGTTCTAAATCCTTTTAGTCAAAAGTATGTAAATAATTCTTGGGACTTTCTATATAAAATGAAACATTATTATTTTACTGGCAAAGATACACTTAATATATACTTTAGAAATCAAGTCCCTTTCCAGCAGAATTTCTGTTGAAAAAGGATTGGAATTTTGTGCGTTACTTTTAGCTAAATATTCCAACTTTTCTACTAGTTTGTAAATAATATTTTCACTTTGCTTGAATTGTTGTTATCAATAAATCAAAGACGTTGATATGGGTGAACTGCTTTCCCCTCTTTTGCCAGTATATTATTTAATGCTTGGATTTGATCTTTCTTAAAAATGTTCACTTGTCATGTAAGGTTTGTTTTTTTACAAAAAGGTTTGTAGATTTGTTTGTTTTTAATCTGGAGTGGATCTGAAAATGAATATATTACTTTTATTGAACAGTTAAATCCTACTACCTCTTTTTTGGATTTTGTTTGGGCAAAAGAGCTAAAACTTAACACTTGCTTAGACATTCTATTAGATATAGATATTCAGCCAGATTCAATAAAGCTTGCATAGTCTGCTTATACCATGGGCATGCATCACACTTTGATGAGTACACTGTAAGACATTGTAATGGATTGAAAAAGTGGCTCCAGGCATGCAGAGCCACTCAAACAATGTAAACAAAGTGGCATGCAAATTATAGCATAAGCAGTAGAATTGTCTACTAATCAACCAATCCAAGATGGAGGAGCTATTCAACAAGATATAAAGCAACTGTGTAGACTCAGTACTAGTTTTTCCTGCAAATTCCAAAATGTATTGGAATACAGCCACGAAAAGGAATCTACACAGAAACACTGTTAGAGGCTGCTGCTGTTGTTTTAATTCATGTGTATGTGCAACAGGCTGAAATCTATACTGCTGCTGCTGTTAATAGCCCACGGCCAAGAAGGAGAAGAGTTTCAGATCCCATGTAACTTATCAGAACCTACACAATGTGGAAATTGTACAGTGCAACAAGGTGGAAAGATACACACTACAGGAACTCTGCAACCTCTGTCGTCCTCAACTCTGAGCTAGGGAAAACCAAGGGGAACCCATCCCAGTGGACACAAAAGGTATGTGTAGCACTTAGAATCTTAGGTACAGGTACCTTTTGGAAAACAACAGGGGACATGCTGGGGGTGTCATAGGCATCAGCATCCAGGATCCTCTATCAATTCCTGAATGCTATCCTCCAGCATGCTAGTAACTACATATATTTTCCCTGTGTTCCTGAAGATAGGGCCAGAAATATGCAGTGGTTCTACCCTGTATCACACTATCCTGAAGTAGTGGGTGACATAGATTGCACATATGTAGAAATTAAGGCACCATCCTGGGAACAGGGAAGGCTCTACATAAATAGAAAGGGCTTCCAATCTATTAACTGCCAAGTCATGTGTAATGCCAAGGGAATCATCTTAAATGTGTGTGCTGGCAACACAGGCAGTTACCACGACTCACATATCTGGCACATCTCCCAACTGTATCAGATGTTCACTGGGGGGATATCCCAAGGGGTCATTTACTGGGCGATATAGGTTATGTACTGGAACTGTGGCGGATAAGTCCCATCAGAAATGCACATACACCTGTTGAAGAGCACTATAATGTGGCACATGCTCAAATCAGAAATATCATAGAGTGTGTGTTTGGGCTGCTGAAGTTGTAGTTCTCATGTCTGGTTTAAGCTGCTGAAGTTGCAGTTCTTGTGCTTAGATGCATCTGGGGCAGCCCTGCATTATAATCCATGTACATGTACTGAAATATACCCTGTATGTGCCATACTACACAATGCCATCTTGAGAAAATAGCTTCAGCAGACAAAACAAGGGAAAGGGGCAAACATCTCACTATCAATGGCAAGATCAGTATAGCCATAAGCAGGTGAGGAGTCAGAGAGGGAAACAGCAGCTGCTGTGGATATAAACAGATGTAGGCATAGGATCATAGGAGAGTACTAGGCTATTGACCCGAAGGTCATTTTAAGCCTAGCCATTTCATCCCAATGTAATACCATAGAAATACTAGTCAAAACCCAAGATTGCATTTAGTGATGACTGCCCATGTCCAGCAGAGTTGTGAACTCCATCTGCAGTAAGAATTTATGGTGCCCCATACCCTCGTCCAGATTCATCTTGAACAGTGTCATATTGGTACTCTGTTTCACATGAATTCGTAGCCTGTTCCAAAGATGTTGCAGTCGCTGGGAGATAAATCTTTCCCTCCAACATGTCCTATTTAAGTCTCAGGACATATTTAGGAACCTGAAATGGGTAACTCTAGTCCCATTTAATTTATGGATATGCAGCAAGTTCATTAGGTTTGTGTCTTGGATTACTCTGTAGGCCAAGCATAAGTCTCCTCTAAGAAGTCTATACAGTACAGAGTATAGTGACAGGGACTTTAGTCCATCTGTGCAAGGCACCTGAGGGAGCCCCTTGATCTTCTTTGTTAAAAACCTCTGAGGTCTCTCTAATTGCTGCAGGTGCTTAGTACAGTACATGCCAAATCTGGTGTTATACTCAATTATGGGCAGGATAAGTGCCGAGTATATTGGGGTTATAACTTCTTTTGCTCTCGATGTGATGCCTTTACTAATCAAGTGTGCTATGTAGAAAGCTTTCCTTACTGCAATAGACACCTGGTGGTCAAAGTTAAGGTCACAGTCAACTTGTGACCCCAGGTCCCATATCTCTTCATGGGTACTTAGGGTATTGTTGATTTGACAGTGTGAGGGGACATTGTGCTGGAGGGAATGATGATGCATTTATTTGCATTCAGTTTGAGACAGTGACTAATACACAAATTGTTGGTCTGCAGGAGACCCTCCTAGAGTATACTGACATAATTTGGGAATTCCGCAATTGCACCTAGTTTACAGTCATCTGCAAACTTGTGCAGCCAGAACCCCTTAGTTTTGACTTGAACTTCTGAGAAGTATATACCAAACAGTAGGGGGCCCATCAATGATCCCTGTGGCACCCCTCTGGTAACAGGTCTGCTGGCTGATGTGGAGTTACCCACTTTGATAGTGTGTGTCTGGTTTGTGAGCCATTTGCCAACCCATCTTACAGTGAAGGGGTTTACATTCAGTTTGCTAAGTTAATCAGTAATTTCTGAATGTGGGACTGTGTTGAAAGCCTTTGCCAAGTTGAGGTATGCTGTGTGCACACATTAGACCTCATCAGTGGCCTTGGCTACATTTTCAAAGAAATCCACCAGATTTAACAAGCAGGATCTGCCCTTCATGAAGCTAAATTGGGTAGTATTCAGGGTTTGGAGGTCACTTATGTCTTTATTTATGAGGTCCATAATGATATGGTCCATGGCTTTACAGACAAGGCTGTTCACGTTTATGGGTACATTGCTAGGCCACCTTTGTGGAGGGGAATAACTGTTGCTGTTCTCCATTCCATAGAAACAAAGCCTGTGGTTAGGCTATACTTGAAAAGGATACTTAGTGGTGAGACAAGTTCGTGTTCAGCCTGTTTAGAAGATAGCCTGGGATGTCGGCTGGTCCCATAGAGGCTGTGTCTTTTGCCTTGGACAAGGCTTTGAGGACCTGCTCTTCAGATATGTAGGATGGGGGGTGGGTTGGGAGAAGGTTTGCTGTAAATTAGGAGGGGATAAGGGAATGAAATTTTCATGACACCTATCTGCTAGCAGGTTTGCTATCTCTGTAGGGTCAGTGTGTATAATACTGTTGGCCACTACTTCTGCACATACCTGGGTCATACCCTTTAAGTTACATAAGTAGCTGTAAAAGGCCTTATGGTTATCCTTGGTCGTAGTTGCTAAGTTTCTCTCAAAGTAGCCCTTGGAGGATTTGACACGTTGTCATATCTGCCTGTTGAGGCTGAGGAGGGTGTTTTTCCATAGTTGGGGCCTTGCCTTTGTTTTCTTGGAAAGCAATGTTTTGCTTCTATTGTATAGTTTGTTGATGGTGGATGTCCACCATGGCAACTCACTTTTACTTGGGGAACTGGCTTTGATTATTTCTGGTATAGCCAAGTTTATACACTTATGCAAGTGACTGTACAGGACTTTACTGTAAGCTTTGGCATAGTTATCACTTCCAGCCTGGGGGGGGGGGGGGGCTTGAAATGCATTTATACCTTCACCTAAGAGGGTATAGTTTACCTTGGTGAAGTGTTTTAGCCTAATTTCACCCTTTATGAGTTCTGGTGTTAGTGCCAGCTTGAAGATGACTGATTTGTGATCAGTTTTAACTAAAGAGGGTCCAACACTTGTGGCAGTTCATCTGTTTGACATGTTGGTGAGGACCAGATCCAGAATGTCTGTTCCTCTTTTTGGGATATGGACAATTTTTTTTCTAGGGCATTTGAATTAACAAAGTCAAGGAACTTTTATGCTTGCTAGTTAGGGCTAGCATAAGTTTTCCAATTGATGGTGGGATAATTGAAATCTCCCCATAACCAGTGTGTTCAGTAAAATGTGCATTGTATCCAGTTTGGTCAAGTAGGCTTCATGGGCATTGTGACCCATGGAAGGGGTTCTGTAACTGGCTATGTCTAGAATGAGAGTTTTACCCACCTTAATTTGGACATGGAGTAAGTCCATGGAGTTGTCCAGTCTAACTAGACAGGAGGTGAATTCATCCCTAATATAGATTGAAACCCCATCTCCTTTGGTTTTCACGTTTATTTTGCAGTCTAAAGGTGTGGAAGGCATTGTAGTCTTACAAGGCCAGGGTATTGTCTGAGGCCTTGGACTAGTTTTCTGTGAGTGCACAGACATCTACATCTTCTAGTAATAGAAATGCTTCCACTGAGTGGAATTTTTGGTTTAAGCTCCTAGCATTTAGCAGCATGACCCTTATTTTGTTCTGATTGGTTAATTTCATGTCAGTAATGTTGCTTTTGAGACTTTGCTCACAAAAAGGCCCTATGTAGAAGCCAAGAGCCTTTGCCAGCATCCAAAAGCTTAGAGGTGCCAGGTGTAAACCATCTCTAGCAAAGCTGTGAGGTTTTTCGACTATGGCTTCGCAGGCTGACAGGAACTGGATCCCATTTGACTGACACTAAATACTGAGCCATTTATTAAAATCAATCATTTTTTTGTTTATACTTTGGCATCATTATAGGTGAGGATAGCATGCTGCTCAAAGCTAGAGAAATACCTGCCTGAGACACATACGGCTGAACCATGTCTCTCTTCATATAGTCCATTGAGGTATATCTCAGGTCATTCACACCAACATGAACTATGAGAGAGTCATAACGGTACTTGCTGCTGAGAGCTGAGTGCATGTGTGATCTGATGAATTCTGTCGCCGGACAGGCAGCTGACTGTGACTTTTTCCTTATCCATCCTGGTGTGTAGGACATCTATGTGTCTCACTATTGAGTCTCCAATTACAGAAAATGTGTTTTTTGAGTGTTACACCTTACTGGCATGGTGGGTGAGACACTGATGTTGCTATGTGTCACGGGTGCTGTGGGGACTGTGTTAGCTGTAGCAGTTTTGAGTTTTGGAGGTCTCTGGTGTTTCGGTAATTTTTTTGAGAGAACCTCCACGTATGTGGATTTAAGTGTTTGATGTGTACTATGTGTATAATTAGTGGTATGTGCATGAGTAGCGGTACTATGAGCATGTGTAGTGGTGGGTGAGTTGGCAACCTCCTCCGTGTTATTGTTTTAAGTGAAAGAGAGCATGGATTCTAGATTATTGGTGTAAATACAGCTCTCCCACTATGTACTAGAGTGTGTTTTGAGTTGATTGAGTAGAGGGTTTTCTGTGTACATGAGGCACTTGCTACTCTGCCTCAAGAGACCAAGTCAAGGAGAAACATGGGTAGTCCAATTGGCCATAATGCTAGGTTTTAGACAGTTGTCACTATGGGTGGCTATTTAGAATCAATCACAGAGGAGCTCAGTGGATGGATATTTCTGCCTGGGTTTTAGGTGAAATTTGTTAAACTTAACTGCTCAGCTTTGGTGCACAATTGCATCTCAGTGTGCAGTGCTGCATAACCCACAAACAAGTAGAAACCTGCTCAAATGCAGGGCCTAAATACCAGAAGCTAAAAACTTGAAAAAACTTTAAAAAAGATTCAAAAGGACCAATGAGGATGCTTATTCCAAGCCCTAGACTGTCCTCCCTTTACCAGACAGCATGCTCAATATACTCTCGCATTGGCTAAGAGGCAATGCATAGCACAAGTCACTCACCACCTAAGGGGCTAAAACCTTCATCCTATGGACATACATATAGTAACATCGATGCCAGTCAATGCTCACAACCTTTGCCTGCCAACTTAATGGCTGTGTACTGCTGGCATCAGACAGACTCAGCCCTGAACTAAGACTGTAGCAACTGCTGTATTTATAAGGTAAGAGTTGAACCTGAAGTGTTAAACAGAATTTTGTAGTAATACAAATGAATGGTATATCCTTGCTTATTGTTACTTGGTAATGTAAGTAAGTAAAAGGTGGGTGATATGTAGATCAATGACTTTAACATGTGGCAGAAGAGAAGTATGTGAATGCATGCATCCTCTATCAAGTAATAGGCCTCAGACATCAAAGATTCACATATTCATACCTCTCAAAAGGACTGATGGTCACCAGATATCCTCAGTTTGGCCTCTTACTTTTATACTGGAAAATCATTAAAGAGAGAAGTTAGAAAGTAACGAGACACATTTCAGTTTCAGAACTTATAACCTTCAGAAGATACTTAAAAATACTGATGCAAAAAACTGTTTAATTCTATCAACTGTCTTACTTTCTAACACCAAAATATGTCAAAAGTACAATTAGCAAAACAACATCACAAATGTATATATATGTGTATATATATATATATATATATATATATATATATATATATATATATATATATGTATATATATATATATATATATATATATTTTTTTTTATATATATATATATATATATATATATATATATATATATATATATAAGCACTAATTCAGCTATGCACCCTGAGTATCAGACAAAAAGCTTATATACCCCTGAGTACAAAAGATAGAAAACAAGGATATGGCACAGTTATCATCCCTTGCACAGAGTGTTACATGTGGGGGGCAGAAAACCAACGCCAACACAAAAAGTAAGTGAGTTGTGTGAGTAAGAAAGAGATGCAGACACACATTTCGATAAAGTAACAAATGACAAGTGAATCAGAATGAGCTTTAAGCTTCAGGGCTGAACCATGTAACTATTGTGTATGTACCCTCCAGGTGAAATTGGTGTGTGAGCATCTGCAAGAGCACATCCAAGCTCTATGCTAGCTCTACATCTTGGCATGTCAGACAGATGTGAGCCATGCATGTTAGAGGTGGCAGCTCATCACTGTCATAGCTGACCATGATAACTAGCTCTGCCAGGAGTTGCACTTCCATGTCCACACCCATTGTCAGATACATTGCTGCTATCTGAACATGACTGATGTCTGCTGGACAAGGTCCCCTCATGATGACATCCAGGAGCACATCCCCATGGCTTGCCACATCTGGATGTGGACACCTGAACTACTGATGGAGCAATAGAAGTGGTGCCAGTATGAAAGCGTCATCAGGCACAGCCATGTCTAATAACATCAGATGATGTGGCTGACCTATGCCCATGTGAATGCCGATCGCCCTCCCAGAAGACTTTCCATCACAACTACCTCCCGTTCCAACATGTCATTCATCTGATCCATTGAACTGACAACATGGTGGAGACAGTCACAAATGTCAGCCTGTACCACATCTGCAATGAAAACCATTTGTCTGGAGGACTTATTGGAATGTGCCTGGACCTCCATGATGCCCCTAAACATACATCAAGTGGCACAGGAAGACACACTTGGATCAGGTGAAGGATGGGCAACAGGGTTCCTTCAAGCACCCATAACAACCCTCCTGTGTGGCATCTTGCCACACCTTGGCTATGGCCAGATTCAACAGGCACTAAAGCTAGAGTAACCACACTTCCCTGATTGAGTGTCTCACCATCCACCTGTCCAATATCTAAGGGGTCACTGAAATGGGCTGGCGTGGGCCTACTGGCTGCATCCGATGGAATAACAGGAGATGCCTGAATATCAACCGCAGTGTCATATTTAACCTCTGTACCCCCAACTATGCATCTGTTTGGCCACCATCATCATCAGAGTCTGCTGATACTTTGAAATCAGGTGGTAGGAGTCCCACACTTTTGCTGTCAGGATCACCTGTGATAGTAAGCAACAAACACAGGAAAAAATAATACCTACACAACTATAGTCCTATATGCTAACAAACTAACAGAAGTGTCACTATTACAAACAGTACAGCAATATACACAACAATTCTGAAATTTACATCACAAAGTAAATATTTCTTTGAAGTGCTCATCAGTACTGACATAAAAATGTTTGGTTTATCATGTGCAGATGATTGTAGACTATATGCTGGGTGGTTCTGGAAGAAGTTAAGCAAAAGGTAAGGACACCATCACCAGAACGAACAGTAACAGATGGGGTTAAAACTTTTTGCCCTTTATATGTACATTAATGAGACTTTTAACAAGAACTTGGATGGCACGTCCACCCCAAGCCTGTGTGTAATCAAACAGAATGTGTTGTTAACTGTATATCACCCAAAGAAATGTTATGTTAAACAGAACTTAAGTACTGCTGGTAATATTTTACTATACAATAAGTATTTAACAGCTGAGATAGGTAAGCCTACCTGAAAGTTCCAGCTGAGATATACTTGTCCTCCATGAAACAGCAGCACCAGTGACAATGACATGCTGTTGTGCACTTTCCAGTGAGCTGTCTGGATCCCTGACAGTGGACAGGAACTCTTCATTTGGTGTCAGTTGTGGCTCTGCAGTATCCGTTTGTGGACCACTGCAGCTGCTCTCCTCAGCTGATGAAATCATGTCAGTGGCCCTATGGTGCACCTGATTATTTGTCCTGCTCTGGCCACATACTGCATTCACATCAGCAACTATCTGTTGACAAATTTGCTTTTTACCAGACATTTCTCCAATTCCACCTCTTTAGCAGAAAGGCACTATGATACCTCGATTCTTCCACACTGACTTCATTTTCATTTTGAAGGGGGTTTGTGAGGATTGGGATGCCTGATTGCCATAGTTCCAGATGACATAAAACACAAAAGAAGGATAATACACATAAGTATCACATAAATAAAAGTCCTACTTCCATATAAGACATAAAAGGTAGTCATTTCACTATTACCCACTGGAAAAACATAAAGCAGTCAAGGTATTTAAATATAAAAAAGGAAGTGTGTAGTTGCAACATATTAAAATCACATACAAAGCAAGGTTGGATGCAAAACAAGATTTATTTATTTATTTATTTTACATTTGTTGACCGGGCAAGTCTAGCTGGATACATTTCCATTTTCAGTAGAGGCCCGGAGAGAAAAGCTCCACACAAATTTTAACAAAAAAAGTCAAAAATAAACAAGCAAATGGACAAATCATCATAGATGAAAAGACAAATAAAAAAAATATAATCCCAATAACAGATATACACATGAAGAGAATCACATTTCTAAGAATAACATTATTAGCTGTAATAACATCAAGAACAAGGCACAAAACAGAGAGCAAAATTGACTTATAATATTATATAGAACTAATCTTAGTAACAAAAGGAGAAAGAGAAACACTATAGTAGGAGAGGAGGAAGGGAAGCAGTTTAGGAAAAGAGAGGGAAATGTTAAAAAAATGGAAGAGAAAGATTAACATAGAGGAAAGAAGAAACAAAAAAAACTCTAAAAGGAGATAGACTTTAACAACTTTTAAGAACAGTAACAATAGCCACATCTTGTATGTGCAAGAGCAGAAATGGAACGTAGCTCCATCACCCCCAAAATAGCAGGCAAATGACACATTTTGCTAAGAAACCATCAGTGAAATACTGAAAGTGCTATCAAATAAACTGTCCCTGAAATATGTGCACATTTAAAACAGAACATTCCATTTTAAGCAATTGTCTGTCATGTCGACCTGTGGCCAGCACTCCCTAGACGTGTGTATGGGCCATCCAGGAAGGCTAACACTAATGAGTCATTGCAATACAGGACATTTGCATTTCATGGAAATAGCAATAGAACAGTATACAGAGAAAAACACTTGTAACATTAGCAAGTGTGATGATAGTTAATAAGGATGTGCATCTGAGAAAGTAAAATGTACTGACAAACATGCCTATGCCCATCAATACACTTCTGAGAAATGCATGCAGATAAAAGTAGCATTTTCTCATGCATAAATATATATCTATATATATATATATATATATATATATATACATATATGTTGTTGTTGTTGTTGTGTCTTTCGGCTTTTGTCAGTTAGGGGTCGCCACAGCAGAACTCCGGTCCGCTAATGATTGGCAGTAGATTTTTGTGTGCTGAGTTGCCAGCTCTGATGCACAATCTTCAACGTAGGTACGCCTATTCACGCATGTCCCCACACAGAAGATGCTCTAGCTGAGAATCGAATGAGACATCTTACTGCGAGTCGACAACCCTACTATATATATATATATATATATATATATATATATATATATATATATATATATATGTGTGTGTGTGTATATATATATATATATATATATATATAGGTTCATAGAATCATAGGTAGGTACTAGGCTATTGGCCCTGGGGCCTATACAAGCCCAGCCAAAAAGGTACCCTGGCTTTTGCCACCCAAGAAAATTATTTTCCTGTGCCACTGTCGAGCAGAGCCACAGACGTGATCCCCGGGGTGAATTTCCCATTTCCCATCCAATCATCAAGATTTTTCCTGAAGAGTGCTAATGAGGAGCTTTATTTGATATAGATAGGTAGTTTATTCCAGAGTATGGGAAGTCTCTGGGACAGGAATCTATCTCTCCGGCATGTTCTGTTTATTGTGGTGACAAGGTTTAGGTCCCTAGAGCGTGCAGCTCGGAGGGATTGGGATTTCTTTAAGTGGAGCATGTCCAACAGCTCTGGGTGTGACATAGCTTTGTATGTTAGGCAGAGATCACCTCTGAGTAGGTGATATGCGGCAGAGTAAAGCTGGAGTTTTTTGAGGCGGACTGCATAGGGCATCTGTTTGAGGCCAGTAATCCTCTTTGTGAGGTATTTCTGCAGCCTTTCCAGTTGTTGCAGATGTCTTGTGGGGTACATACCAAAAGGGGCATTGTACTCTATAATGGGTCTAATGAGTGATGAGTAGAGGGGAACAATGACCTCTTGTTTTCTGGATGAGAAATCTTTTGTGATGAGGTGTGGCATGTAGAAGGATTTTCTGACTACTGTGGCAATCTGATTATCAAAAGAGAGACTACTGTCCACCTGTGTTCCAAGGTGTCTTATGACACTTTTGGTGTTAAGTATACTACCGCCTGTGTTGTAGTTCATGGGTACAGAGTTTTTACCAAAGGGGATGACAATGCACTTTTTGTCATTGAGCTTGAGGCCATGGCTTTAACACCAGGCAACTGTCTCAGTGAGGCCCTTTTGTAGGATGTCCACATCATTAGGAGTTTCAATTATGGCTCCTAGTTTGTAGTCATCTGTGAACTTCATTAGCCAAAGTCCTTCTGTGTTAACCTGTACTTCAGAGAAGTAGATACCAAACAGGAGAGGACCTAGGACTGAACCCTGTGGTACTCCACTTGACACTGGTCTTAAGTTGGATTTGGAGTCTGCTACTTTCACAGTGTGGTGTCTGTTAGTGAGCCAGTTGGCAACCCATCTTGTGACATAGGGATTTATACCTAGTTTAGTGAGTTTATCTATAATTCCAGAGTGGTGGATGGTGTTGAAAGCCTTGGCAAGATCTAGATAGGCTGTGTAAACCACCTTACCCTTGTCTTCAGCTTTGCTGACTGCTTCAAAGAAGTCTATCAGGTTTAGGAGACATGATCTGCTTTTTACAAACCTGGACTGGGTGGGGTCCAGATTCTGGAGATTACCAATGTCTTTGTTTATAAGTTCCACGATGATATGTTCCATGGCCTTGCAGACCAGGCTCGTCAGACTAATGGGGCAGTAGTTCCCAGGATCCGTGATGGCTCCCCCCTTGTAGAGTGGCATAACCGTCACTGTGCACCATTCAGCAGGCACAAAGCCTGAGGTGAGGCTATGATTGAACATGGTACTTAGGTGGGTTGCAGTTCATTCTGTAGTTTGTGTAGAACGCAGCCTGGGATGTTGTCTGGTCCCATGGATGCTGTGTTCTTGTTTTTGGAGAGTGTGGTTTTTACCTGTGCAGCCTTGATTACAGGAACTTTGCATTCTTCCGGTATAGAGATGGGCTCTTTAGGAGGTGAGAGGGGGGTAAAGTTAGCACTGAATCTATCTGTCAGGATGTTGGCAATATCAGTTGGGTCTGCATATTTAGTGCCATTGTGCTGTAACTCAGAGCAGATCTAAGTGTTTCCATTGAGATTCTTGGCATAGCTATAGAATGCTTTGTGGTTGTCTTTGGAATCAGTGGCGATTTTGTTTTTGTAACCAGCTTTGGAGGATTGTATCAGGGATTGCAGCTTCTTACTGAGGCTGACCAGGGAGCTCCTCCACTCATGGGATTTTACTCTCTTTTGCAATAGTTTCTTCCTTCTGTTGTACAGTTTGTTTATGGCAGGAGACCACAAGATGGGCTTCCTTTTTTTGGAGGATAGCATCTTGGTTCTGTTTGGGATAGCACGATCCATGCCCTGATGTAAGTGCTTATAAAGTGCAATTGTGTATGATTCAGTAGTCGTAACTGTATTGTCCATCTGCATGGGTGTCATGAAGTTCACCACTTCTGTCTTAAGAAGCATGAAGTTGGCTTTGGAGAAATTTGTTGCCATGGTTTCTTTAATGGGGGGTGGGGGCAGAATGTGGATATCTAGGGTAATTAGGTTATGGTCGGATTGGACCAATGAGGCATTGACTTCAGGTGTGGAACATTGGTCACTCATGTTGGTAATGACTAGATCTAGGATATTGTTTTCCCCGGTGGGGGTGTGGATAAGTTGATCCAGGGCATTGGAGTTTATGAATTCCAGAAAGCGTTGAGTGAAGGAGTTGGTACATGAGTAGTTTTCCCAGTTAATGGTGGGGTAGTTGAAATTGCCCATTATTAGGGTGTTTGGTTGAACCCTAATATTTTCCAGTACATCAAGAAAAGAGGAGTGGGAATCCTGGGGCATGGTGGGTGATCTGTAGCAAGCTACAATTTGGATTGCAGTTTTGCCCAGAGTTAGTTGCACTTGGATAACCTCAGCTGCTTTATGCTGAGCAACTAGCCTGGAGGTGTGGATATCCTTAATGATTATGGACACACCTCCGCCTTTGATGTTCCGGTCCAGGTTACATGGCCAAAAAGTGTGGTATGAGTTATAGACTGGTAGTGCAGGGGTGCTCTCTGGAGCCTTGAACCAGGTCTCAGTCACTGCACAGATATCGATGTTTTCCATTTTAAAGAGTGCCTCGAGTGAGTGCATTTTGAGATTTAGACTTCTAGCATTGAGTAGTATCGCCCTTAGTTTTTGCTTGCCTGTTCCTGTTACGGGGGTGAATTTGTCATTTGAACTTTGCCTAAAAAAGGCACTATAGGTGTGGCAAGAACCTTAGCCAGTATCCGGAATCCCAGGGGTGACAGGTGGAGGCTATCTCTGGCAAAGCATCATAGTCTGTCGTCCATGTCATCCCAGGCAGACAGATACCAGATCCCTTTAGAATGGCACCAGAAGCTTAGCCAATGGTTGAAGTCAATCATTTTATCCTTGTACTGCAGCATCATTCTGGGTGATTGCAGAATGCTACTCAGGGCTAGGGTCATGCCTGCCTGGGCTACAAGATCAGAGAGCTCTTCCATGTCTCTTTTCATGTAGTCCAGGGAGGTACATCTCAGGTCGTTCACACCAACATGGACAATGACAGAGTCATATTTGTACTTGTTGTTGAGTGACCTGAGTGTGTGGGTTATGTGATGGATTCTGGCACCCGACAGGCAGCTGACAGTAACCTCCTCCTTGTTTAGCCTGGTGAGTTGGACATCAGTGTGTCTGACTATAGAGTCACCTATGACTAGTGTGTTGGGTACGTTGTTTTGCCTTATTGGCTGTGGTTGAGTAGCACACTGAGTCTGTGGGCTTTGTATCATTTGGGTTGTGTTGGGGGGTGGAGGTTGTTTGCATTTCTGCTTTGGAGGTCTCTGTTGCTTGAGCAGATTATTATTGAGAGCCTCTGCAAATGTTTTTGTGTTTCTATGTGTGGATTGTGGTGGTGTACATTTAGTGAGACTATGTGATGAGTGTGGTGTGGTGCAAGTGCTTACTTTCTCCTCTTGACTGTCAAGTTCAGTCTTGATTGACGAGAGCTTTACCTCCAGTTTGGCTAGATAAGTGCATCTCTCACCAGTTGTAGTGTTGGGTGGTAGGAGGAGAGGGTTGTCTGTGTACATGAGGCAATTTATACATTGCCCCAAGATGCCCAGATTCATCAGATAGACAGGAGAGAACATTGGGAGCTGACCTTTGTACATACCTGAATAAAACAATATTTTCCTCTAGATAAGTGAGGAAAGTGAGTACAAGAGCTGTTTTCCTCTAAGCAAGTGAGGAAAGTAAGTACCAAAACTGTTTTCCTCTAAGTAATGAGGAAGGTTGAGTGCTGTAATAATTAATAGGTTATTTAGTGCTTACAAGTTCTGAACAAGTGCTGATCACAAATAAACAAATTCAAGTGCTAAAACTAAGAATCTGCATCTGGACTAAACTAGTTACAGGAAAGGGGGAAACAAGTGCAAATGTGGGCTTTTAAATCAGAAAGTTGAGAGAGATGGAAAAACTGCCCAAACGGCCAATAACTACTATTTCTGTGCCAGAACCATTCCTTATGCTGTAGATAAGTTACCTTGTGCTTACCATTATATGTATATATGCAGAAAGGTAGCCAAAACAGCAGTAAAAACAATTCAAATGCAGTGCATCCTAGCACACTTGAGTATGTAGCAATGCTAGACCAAACAGTTTAAAAAATGCAATTCAATTAAAAATGACTAAAAACAAGTGCGGAAGGAGTCTATTAGATAGAATGAGGTAAAGAGATTGGCCTGCGGGGGTGTCCCAGATCAAATCTACAGTGGGGGCAAGCAACTGCAAAAGCCTCCAAATTTAAACAACACAGGAATAGGGAGGGTGGGTATAGGAAAACCAACACCTTCAGCAGAGATCTGAAAAACTATACAGTGAAGCAAAAATAACAGTGCACAACTCTGAAATCAGCCAGCAATGATATAAAATTAGTCAAACAACAATTACCAGTACACAACTCTGAAGATCCAGAAAAATATACTCAGCTCTGTATATCTACAGATAGTTTGAAGAGCACTTTGTCAGGACACAGGAAGGCTCCAGTTTATGTATGTAGATATATATATATATATATATATATATATATATATATATATATATATATATATATATATATATATATATATATATATATCTATATTAACATATTTTCCTTACTGACATTTCACTGTATGCAGTATATAGCTGCAAAATACAAGCCTACCTTATCAAGAACAGTAGTCTTCTGTGCAGATAAGTGCCAAAATAATATCTTTTTCAGTGTTATCTACATAAACAAGTCTCCTCACCTTCAGGTTCCCTAGCTACATGGTTCCCTTTTTATAGTGCAGTTTCAGGGCTTCAAACATGGTGAAGATGCAATGAGGTGTGAATTCACTAGAATTGCTGAACTCCAAATACTTGGCTCTGTGTAGTTGATATAAACAAAGTGCATCACTCCCTTAGTGTTTTTTGCCAATGGATTGCAACTATGAATGATTACTGGTAGGGAAAAAGAAAACACAACATCAATTCAGAATCCTCAACCTCCAGTGGGTATGTCAGCCAGGTTAGACTTATAAAGTGTAGATGAAATTGCATCAAGGTTTTAAATGTAAGTAAGCAGCAGAAATGTCACTGTTTCATTTCAAGTAACATGCAACCTCCCCTCCATTTCGTGGCAACTTTATATTATTGCCATTTAATATCATCATACATTTTAAGAACAATGATACAGAATGCCTTACAGACTGCATGCCTCAGATTACTGGTCAGACAAGAATGAGCAACAAACGCAGAGTTAGGCAGAGCTGCATTTATGCAAGCAATAATCAGAAATGGTTATGTGATCCCTCAGTCTTCTCCTTCTGAAATTAATACATGTACAGACAACTGTCCTGTTTTTGTTTGATGTTGCAGTTGGTTGTATGCACTATAATATTATTTCTCTGCTGCAAAGCTGTTTGTGTAGCAAATAAGGATAAGACACCCTTACTGTGTTTTGAAGATGCATTGGAGTGAGAGTTCAAATCCAGACCTGTGTAAAAATATTTCATGTGTACCAACATAATTTTGTAGTGCTGTTTAATTAATAGATTTCTTTTCTTCATTTCACTATTTTTCCCTTTTTTTGTATTCTTATTTTTATTTTTTTAAATACCTATGCCTGCATGGTATGCAGCTTAGTGCAAATAAGGGAAAAGGAGAAACGCAATGAATGCCATGTTTAGCTGTGCTTATCTGATTTGCATGATGCTTAGCATTGCACAAACCTGGACTAGTGACCCACACAGGAAGAATACATAACACCTGTAGATATGAAGTAGACAGTGTTGAGGTAAAAAGGGATACATTGCTGCAGTTTTTTGCTTTCCCTCACTCAATATTTCTAAGTGATGTTCAGCAGCTGTTAGCAAGCTTTCCCAACACATGCAGCCATCAAGCCCCTGCAGACAGGATGCAGACAGTCAACAATTTAAAATGGATACATACTATTAATTCTATTGGGCACCACACAAACATGCTAAGTGGCATTGTGTGGCAATTAACACACAGAATTTAACAATGAATAGGGAATTATGTGTATGTGTAGGACTGTAATACAAATGGTCCTGAGCTCTAATAAAGGAAGTGTAATATGCTTTTACTATTATAACAGTCCAGTTTATAAAAATGAACAGGAACTATACAAGTGTTATTTCAGCATTCCTGTGGTAACAGATGTAAGTGTATGGCTGCCATACACATGGTCCTGGGTTCTAATACTGGAAATTCCAGACATTTTTACTGTTGTTCCATTTCACATTACATAATCATAAATAGTGGAACATATATGAATTATATGTATGAGAGATATGACACCCTTAATGTGTTTTGAAGTTTCAGAAGTATGACTGAGGTATACTGCCTAATATGTTTTTGTAAGTATAATTCTGTTATCTGGACTTGGATGACTTTCACACTTAAATAAGAAACATGCACAGATGAATCTATTATACAAGGACATTGTCAGGTCACACACATACATGGTTAATACCTCAAACTGTCATCTGCATTAATGAATGATTCATAACTATGTATGTGAAGCACTTCTTCTGTGGCAAAGATGGAAAATCAGCGCTATGAAAGAAATTGCACATCCTTACACATTCATTCAATGAAGGCCTCCCAACATTTTCTCCCCAACATCTAGTGTTCATGTCATCCACTATAAATTGTCTTGCAGCCTTGTAAAAGTCAGACTTATGCTGTGGTGCTTGCGTAAAGTACAGAGTTCCCTAGACTGTGTACTTAGATAGGTAGTGGTACTGTTCTCACTGCAGCAAACTGGGAAGCATGTGTGTATGTCTATCTATTCAGTGGAACATAAATGTGTATCCTTCTGTTACCACTCCAATCCCATGGTTTGCCAATATTTTGACACTTACACATGCCTACTCATCCATTTCATGCAGGCCTCTGAGCATCTTCTCTCCAATGTCCAGTGCTGATGTCATCCACTATAAGTTGCCCAGCATCCTTTTAAAAGTCAGATTTGTGCTGTGCGTATGTAAAGTACTGAGTTCTCTAGTGTGTGTACATAGGTAGGGGTTCTGCTGTCACTGCAATTAAATGGCAGGTGTGTGTGTGTGTGTGTGTGTGTGTGTGTGTGTGTGAGACTATAAAGTCAGAAGAGCATAAATGTGTATCCCATGGATTGCCAACATTTTGACACTTGCACATGCCTGCAAGTCCATTTCATGCAGGACTCCCAACATCCAGTGCTAATGTAATTTCTGTAAGTTGTCCTGAAACCTTGTAAAAGTCAGACTTGTGCCATGTGGCTTGCATAAAGTACTGAGTTCTCTAGTCTGTGTAGGTAGGGGTTCTGATCTCCCTGCAGTCAACTGAGGAGTGTGTCTCTGTTTTTGCACTTGCTTTACATTACAGAGAGCCTCTTACACCAGCATGTGGTACACTGCAATCACCATTTTCTCTTTGCCAGACACTGCTGATATCATCACCTACAAACTGTTGTCGGACACTCTTCAAGTCAGACTTGAGCTGTGGCACTTGCCTTAAATACAGAGTTCTCTAGTTGGTGAACTTATATAGGTAGGGGCTCTGTTCTCACTGCAGTCAACTGGGCTGTGTGCATGTTTGTGCACTTGCTTGACATTACAGACAGCATTTTACACCAGCATGTGGGGCACTGCTATTACCATCTTCCTTTCACCAGTCTCTGCTGATGTCATCAGCTATAGCTGATTTGCAGATTTGCAGTATTCCCTTCAAGGCAGGGTCAGAGACTTGTCTGTAGGCTAAGCACAAGTCACCTCATCCTTTATGATAAAGATTACAGTGTCAGGGTTTTCATTTTATCCACATAAGCAATTGCATGGTTGTAGGCACTGTATTTTCTTTGTGAGAAACCCCTGTGGTCTCTCCAGTTGCTGCAGGTGTCTGGTGAGGTACATACAAAAGGGAACATTATACTCTATTAGTGTTCTGATGAGGTTCAAGTACAGTGCTGTTATATATCCTCCTCAAATCTAACTACAATGGCATACTTATAAGTTACATAACATAGCCTTTCCGTATCACTGTGGACAGTATGTGGTTGAAGTTCAGATAACTACTAGTGTTCTCAGATTATGCATCAATGGGTTTCTGCATAGGAAGAGTGTTGTAAATGCTGTACTTAGCATGGAATTCTACTCTTCAGAAGGCCAAAATATTGACACATTTTTGTGTGTATTTGTAGACCATGTGGCTTTGGCACCAATAATTTGTTTGTGTTAGCCCCCCTGTACTTTGTTGTCATCATTAGTTGACTCAATGATTGCACCCAAAAAGCAAGAATCAGCAAACTTGGTAAGCCAAAGGCCGTATACTTTAGCTTGGACTGTCGAAAAATAGATTCCAAACAGTAAAGGGACAAGCACTGATCCCTGGGGTATGCCAATGGTGACAGCTCTAGTGGTAGAGGTTGATTCACCAACTTTCACAGTATGTATTCTGTTGGTGAGCCATTTGGTTAACCATCTAGTGATGTAAGAGTTAATCCTAAGCTGGGAGAGCTTCTCAATGATACCAGGGTGGTGGGGGGTTGTGTCCAAATCCTAGGTAAGATCAAGATAAACAGTAAGCATTATCTTACCTTCATCCAGCCTATCACACAGAATCAATGAGCTGGGACAACTTCATGGATCACCTATAATGTGACTCAGAACATATACCTAACTGACATGGTGGGTGCACACTTCAACACACCCTCCCCATGGACTGTGGTCTTGTAGAAGGATGTACATCAACATTCACCCATCTGAGTTGGAGAGGACAGCACCTGATGCATGCATGTATAGACACATCCTGACTCTCCTCAACTGTGAGGTAGACCAGCATGTCATCATGGACCTTTTATAAATAGACACTAGCAATATACTGGTTGTGTGCAGCACACGTGCGAGTTGTTAATAATGCTACATCCATGTATGTTTCATCTGTTAGATGTCCTCAAAGAGGTCATCAAGGGCATGCATGATACCAACACTAGCATCCTGTGTAACCTGACCACGCCAAAGCATTTGACACAAATCCACACTGAGTTCTTTACTCTGCACTGTCATATGTGGACATAAACATCTATATCACCAAGTAGGTAGACCACTGGATCACATATGTGACATCTAAGATCTTTTAAATGTGTGAAATGACCTATATCTCAGGTCCTGTAATCAGGTCTATACATCAGGGCTGTCTGCTAGGCCCTATTCTGTCCTTTATTAAGTCACAGATGTCAATAATGTCAGACACATACTGTGTTCAAACAGCTGTTAGGAGGACTACAGATTATAAGCAATAATTGACTAACTGTGATATTAGTATAATACAGACAGTATCAACACACACCAAACATTGCTGCCACAACTATTACAACACATGAGATGAAACTAAAACATTGGGGAATTTGTTACATTATGAAAAAAAATGTACAACCCAAGGATAATGTAGACATCACAGCCTATAAGCAGACCAATAAGTATGTGACCTGTGTCTTTGGGTAGATAGTATGTGGAAAGTCCACCAGCATGTGGTCACAGTGGTGACCACTCCCTTGTATGTAACACAGCTACGGAGTATGTGCAGGGCATCCATATCAAAGGCCATCATACACAGCCTTCATCATACCAATAACTGAATACAGTGCACCCTTCTTCATGTACCTCCCTACACATCTTCCATTGATGTATAACTGAAGAGTACCACCTTTGCCAGAGTGAGCTGTCACACATCTTATTGGCCATACTTAGGTATTCTTTTTGTTGCATAAATATTACTGTCTGGTGGAACATCCATCAAGGTGTTACACCAGATGCATGTGTGATACCTGTTCCGGTGATGCACACTGAACATACATAGCTATCTGACAACATTGATAGCATGTGTTACATTCCTTAACAGTTTGGATTGTGCCATGTATATATATATATATATATATATATATATATATATATATATAGATATATATATATATATATATATGTGTGTGTGTGTGTGTGTTAATATATATATATATATATATATATATATATATATATATATATATATATATATATATATATATATATATATATATATATATATATATATATATATATATATATATATATATATATATATATCTATATATATATATATATATATATATATGTATATATTTGCCATGCACACCAGGTCAACTACCCTGTTTTGATCATAATGTCACATACAAGTACAGAGCATTCCTGCTAACACCTCCAGCAGATGTTACTGTACCACAATGGTATACTTGATTACCCTGATAGATTGCTGACATGTCATAATAGTTGTACAAGTGTGCTTGTGCAGAACCATTTATGATAACTCAGAATCACATATGTTGTGTCAAAGACATGTGATTAATGGTGATATTATTCTGATATTGTCTATGATTGGGTGTGATTTTTTTACTATTGCCATGAGCCTCGGTCTCACTGGTTGGAGGACCTCTGCCTGACATTACAGTCATATTCAGGCAAATCAGTTTGCACAGCTTCACATTATGCATCCAACCTCAATTGTATGTAACAACAACCCTGACTGATGTCCTCTCCATTGTTCATGTCAGGAGGCTTATTTCACAAAGACATCTTCTGCATTGTTATGTCACCTTGTCTGACAGGCACAAAATATACATTTTCACTCTGCAGTTTGTAATGTACCATGTTGATATGTGATTAGTGTTCCTGCTGCAGTTGTCTTCCATTTGCATGCCTTCATCTGCTGTACATTCCAATGTTTCACCTGTCCTTTTTCCCTGTGTTCATTCCTATAATTCATCTATGTGTCCCTATCTGATACATACACCTGTCTTGAGGTTTTTTTAAATGACAGTCCATGTGCCATTACAGATCATTTACACAACTTTTGTATAGAATGCTTGGAATGGGATTTCACAACACTCTGCATTGTATACACTGTCCTGTAAAGTGTTTGGACTATATACATTACTGTATGATAAACCCTGGTAATCATTGTGGCATTCCGTGCGATCTCGCTAAGCAAGTTTGCTCTATGGTAAACAAGTTTGCCATTCTTGTTGCTTTACATGGCTTCCTGGCCAGCAACACTCTTGCTGGCCATGAAACTGTGCTTCTTTACATTTAAACGTGGTATGCAGCATAAATATGTAATCATCACTGCTGCTCACCACGCAAACACGTAAACTTTCTGTAGGCTTTGCTTGAAGCCTACACAGAGTTTATTGAATCCCATACATATTTATAAAGGTAGGTGTTAGTAATTAGGCTTTTATTTCACTTATAATTATACACTGATTATCATAAGTATTGTCAACAAAAATATTTTAGACAGTATGGTAACTTTTTTTGGGAAATGTGCTAATGTCTTGATCTGTACTGTGATTATTACCCCATATCTCACTAGTACTTACAATTAAAATTAAAATTTTAACATGTATACACTTTTTTAAGTTTAATCCTGAAAGTAAGGTAGTCAGTTTCTTGTCTAAGACACATTAGTAGGTTATTCCAGTGTGTTGGACAGTTTTATTGAAACTGTTATCTCCAACTGTATTTTTAAGGTTAAGGCTGTATGTTATCACAATGTGTACTGTGGTGTTGCTGAAGTTTAAAGGGAAAGAACTTTATTTGCAATGTATTTACAAGAAAGGGTCTATATCAGCAATATACAAAATTACATGTGAAGACAGCAATATTTTTTATTGATGTTACTTGATATCAGTTTGTATTTTTAGTGCAGTGCAGTACTGTTCATGGGTTCATAGGTTCATAGGTTGGTACTAGGCTATTGGCCCTAGGGCCTATATGAGCCTAGCCATAACAATTACCTGGCTATTTCTTCCCACAATATTTACTTCCCTGGACCGCTGTCTAGCAGGGCGACTGACGTAATTCCTGGGATGAATTTCCTATCTCCCATCCAATTGTCAAGGTTCCTTTTGAAGAGGGCTAAACATGACATGTATGGGCAGTCTATTTCAGAGTCTGGGGAGTCTCTGGGTCAGGAACCTATCCCTCCAGCATGTTTTGTTCATTGTGATGGCAAGGTTTAGATCCCTGGAGCGTGTGGCTCTGACGGATTGGAATTTCTTTATCTGTAGCAGGTCCAGCAGGTCTGGGTTTGACATGGCCTTGTATCTTAAGCAGAGAACGCCTCTGAGTAGATGATATGTAACAGAGTATAGCTGGAGATTTTTTTAGATGGCCAGCATAGGGCATTTGCTTTAGGCTTGTGATTCTTTTAGTGAGGTATTTCTGCAGCCTTTCCAGTTGTTGCAGATGTCTTGAGAGGTACATACTAAATGGGGTGTTGTATTCTATAATGGGTCTAATGAGGGATGGGTAAAGTGGTACAATGACCTCCTTTTTTCTGGATGAAAAGCCCTTAGTGATGAGGTGTGCCACATAGAAGGATTTCTTGACTGTTGTGGTGATGTGGTTATCGAAGGTGAGACCACTGTCCACCTGTGTCCCAAAGTCTCTTATCACACTTTCAGTGTTTAGTGCACTGCCACCTATGTGGTAATTCACAGGTACATGTTTTTCCCCAAAGGGGATAACTATACATTTCTTGGCATTGAGCTTGAGCCCATGGCTCTGGCACCAAGCATCTGTTTCTATAAGGCCCTTTCATAGAATATCCACATCATTTGGGGATTCAGTAATGGCTCCCAGTTTGGACTCATCTGTGAACTTTGTTAGCCAGAGTCCCTTAGCGTTGGCCTGTACTTCAGAGAAGTAGATGCCAAACAAGAGCGGTGCCAGGACTGAACCTTGAGGTACTCCACTTGTCACTTGTCTGGAGCTGGATTTGGAGTCGGCTACTTTTACATTGTGGGTTCTGCAGTAAGCCAGCTGGCAACCCATCCAGTGATGTAGAAATTAATGCCTAGCTTAGTACGTTCATCTATAATTCCAGAGTGAGGAGTGATGTCAAAGGCCTTGGCGAGGTCCAGATATGCTGTGTGGACTGCCTTACCCTTGTCCACAGCTCTGGAGACTGATTCAAAGAAGTCAATCAGGTTCAGGAGACAAGATCAGTCCTTCACAAACCCAAACTGGGTGGGGTCTAGTGTTTGAAGGTTGCCAATGTCTTTGTTTATAAGTTCCATGATAATACATTCCATGGCCTTGCAGATCAGGCTTGTCAGACTCTTGGGGAGGTAGTTCCCAGGATCCAAGGTGGATCCCCCTTGTGTAGTGGGATAACTGCAGCTGTGCGCCACTTATTGGGCATGAAGCCTGAGGTGAGGCTATAATTAAACATGACACTTAAGTGAGGTGCCAGTTCATGTAGCACACAGCCATGGATGTCATCTGGTCCCATGGATGCTGTATTTTTTAGCTTTGGAGAGTGCAGTTTTTACCTGTGTGGATGTTATTACTGGAATTTGGCAATCTTTTGGTATTGAGATGGGCCCTTTAGAGGGTGAGAGGGGGGTGAAGTTAGCACTGAATCGCTCTGCCAGGATATTGGCAATATCCTTGGGATCAATATATTTAATGCCATTCTGTTGTATCTCAGAGCAGATCTGAGCATTGCCATTTAGATTCTTGAAATGGCTATAGAATGTCTTATGGTTGTCTTTGGAATCTTTGCCAATTTTATTTTCGTAACTAGCTTTGAAGGATTTTATGAGGGATCTCAGCTTCTTACTGAGGCTGGTAAGGGAGTTTTTCACATCCTGGGATATTCCTCTTTTCTGCAATAGTTTCTTTCTTTTGTTATAAAGTTTATTTATGGCAGGGGACCAGATTGGCTTCTTTTTTTTTTGGAGGAGAGGATCTTAGTTCTATTTGGGATGGCATGAGTCATGCATGACTGGATGTGTTCATACAGTGCCTTAGTGTAGGATTCAGCAGTCGAACTTTCAGTTCCTGTCTGCATGGGTGTCATGAAGTTTGTCATTTCTGACTTGAGTAGCATGAACTTGGCTTTGGAGAAGTTTTTTTTTGGAGGTTTCCTTACTGATGGGTGGGGGATGGATGTGGATGTCAAGAGTGATTGGCTTATGGTCAGACCTGACCAACGAGGGGGTGACCATAGGTGTAGAGCATTGATTTCCCATGTTGGTAATGACCAGGTCTAGGATATTGGAGCCGCTGATGGGACTATGGATTAGTTGATCCAGGGCACTGGAATTAATTAATTCCAAGAACCATTGGGCAAAGGTGTTGGTACATTAGAGTACTTCTCCATTCTATTCTTCTATTGTTAATGAAATGGTGCATTTTATTTAGAACAGTTGGCAGTAGGTTAGTGATGTAGGCAGCATATACAGTAATAGCTATAAGTTCATACACTAGCCCAGGGATTAGTTATCTTTTATCTAATGTATATCTGCTTTCAGGAATAAGATGGTCAGACAGTGAGCAGTAGACATTTAGTATTTGAAAGACCTTTCCTGCTATACTTTCAGTATGTTGGGGAAAGTAGGATAGGTATTAAGGTGAAGACCTAGATATTAGTAAGTCTCCATCTGGTTAATTTTGTTCTTGTTGAGATCAGTTATGTTGATAGATTTGTTATATTTAAGCTTTTGCAGGTAATCGACAATCTCCAAAGTTTAAGTGATGTCTGTTACTGATACAATATTTCTATATGAAATTGAAGCGTTTTCTATTGTTCCTTGTACTAGTTTTGAGTGGCAAAAAAGAATGTCATCAACGTAAAAAAAAATAGTAATAATAAGTCCAAGAAAGATCACTCCCCACAGCACTAACGCTTCCTGTGCCAAATTCAGTCCAAGCACATAAACTAACATAAAAGGCACAGTAGCGATACAGACAGTAAACACAGCACTAACCAAAATGCAGGAAACAAAGCTGAAAAAAACGCTGCTTCATAAACTTTAAAATTCGATTTTTTGTGATACAAACAGGAGACGTGGTAAGCGCTTTCACCTGAATAGGTTTCTTCAGACCAAAATAACCCCCCATCTTGTACACCCTTGTATGGCAAAAAAGGCACCAAATATCGGTGCCTTTTTTGCCATATAAGGGTTCCAAGAGGGGGTTTCTTTTGGTCTGAAGAAGCTTATCCAGGTGAAAGCGCTTACCACGTCTCCTGTTTTATCACAATAAATCCAAATTTTAAAGTTCACGAAGCAGCGTTTTTTTCAGCTTTGTTGCCTTCATTTTTGTTAGTGCTGCGTTTACTGCCTGCATCGCTACTGTGACTTTTATGTTAGTTTATATAAAAAAATAGTGTTTTAGGAAAAACTGAGGAGGTGATGTTACTGATAAAAAGAGAGAAATGTACAGGACTAAGCACAGTTACATGGGGGAACCTGAAATAAGTGAACCTGTTGTGGAACTTTGTTGATCATTTACCATAGATAATGTGCTGTTATAGATTACCTCTGAAATCATTGTAAGGACATTAACACCAAAGTCAGTTTTTGAGGTATTTGTCTAGTAAAAAAGTGAGAAATCAATATTCTTAAATTTATTGATATACATACTGTATATTTGCTGTATCCAGCATGTTTTAAAGTGTATTAGAGTCACTGTGCCCATCCCATAATCCAAGCTGTAGGTCTTTAAATAGGTCACGTTTATTGATATACTAAATAATTGTCTTATGGACTGTCATTTCAAAAAATTAGTGATTGGGCAGCGAATAGAAATATAATCAAGATTGGAGAAGTACTCTAATGTAGCATGTGCTTATTTTACTCTGCTGAAGTTAAACATTTTAGGGTACCTATGGGCATTGGGGTGCTTTTCAATTGACGTTCTGCACATTTGCATTTTACTTCATTGCATAATATGAGCTCAAAGATATACGTACCTGTACAGTTTCACTTATTTTTACTAGGTTACCTGCATCTCTCCCAGATGTGTTGACTTTTTTTTGAAAAAGTAGGACATATTCTGTGAGTATGCAGTCATTTGTACTTTTCTTTCAGTACCTGTCAGTCATAAGATTCCTGAAAGACATATTTAATGACTGCATGTTTGTCATTAGTATGGTTATGTCTTAAATAGCAGAGAAGGAAATATGATAGTCGAGAAGGCAGAATTAGTTTTAATGAACGGAAAGGGTAAGGAGGAGAACATTTTTAAAAATATCTTTAGAAACGGAGAGGAAGTGTAAAAGGGACAATAACTGTAAGAAAAAAGAGAAATAAACAAGAATTAGAACAATGCAGTCATGCGTGAGGAATTATTACAGATGAAAACCAAACACCATAAATAATTGGAACACAGCGTGCTTTATCTAAGAAAATCTGCAAAGGATCTGTGGTAGACTGAATTCCCAAACAGTGAATATACACAGAACAGAGAGACTGAAAGTAGTTATCCTTTATTTTTAAATATTAACAGGTTATGTATAGAGGTATAGTTTGGAGTGTACTAAACTGATCTATGGCAAAGGTATCAATGGAGTATTAATGCTGTCTTGAGTGGTGCTTTGTGTAGGATTTAAAACAAGACTATTTAAATTTTAATTACTGCAAGAGAGATTTTAGTTACTGTGGATTAAAATATTTATTTATTTAGTTATAACATATTTTAAGAGGAAGGTCTGTTTTGATTAAATGTAGAATAAAATGTGTATAAATAGTTAAAGGGTAAAGTGGCAGAATAAATGATTATGTTTATGTCAGTAAGAGTAGAATGGAAAGTTGATAAATTTAAAATGTTGCAAATCTTGCCTAGTCCTGTGTAATACTTTGTAGTAAGCTAAAATATACATCTGGTGTTGATCAAATAATTTTTTTCTAGTCACTTCAGTTCTCTGAAGAAAATTCAGTGTGGAAAACCCAACAAACTGAATAGACAATCACCAAAAGCTTTTATAACTTCAGCAAAGGATTTGAGGTCTTGCATTTAGTTTTATTGCTTAAGTGTTACAAGGGTGAAACTCCACCCCTGCATGGATGGAGGGCAAGGGAGGTTATCCACAACTGAAAAAAAAAAACAGTGCTTGCATTTCTGATTCAGACTCAGTCAATTAGATATTGCTGAAAAGCAATTTGATCAGCAAACCATGCTCCTATTACCTCTCCACAACATCAAGTGTTACATAATGCAAACAATCACATGTTGATTATTTGCTTCTCATATCCATGTTCAGAAATAAGATAAAGTTAAGCATTAAATGAGATTCTGCTCATCTCCATTAAGGTCTCTTGTGCATAATCTAAACTCAGTGCATATGCCCCTATAAGAGAAGTATTTCACTCATTGGGGCATA
This sequence comes from Protopterus annectens, assembly GCF_019279795.1. Lineage (NCBI taxonomy): Eukaryota > Metazoa > Chordata > Ceratodontiformes > Protopteridae > Protopterus > Protopterus annectens. The sequence continues at coordinate 1,536,568,932 of NC_056745.1, read as the reverse complement.
TAGTGTTTTTTATGTCTGCACTGCTGAATTTAGAAATGTAGAAGGACAGTCGAAACATGGCTACATCTATACCTCCCATTTAGGATGGGCTCAGACCTGAACAGTGGGACAATTTACATGCTTGATTGTGGTATGTATATATATATATATATATATATATATATATATATATATATATATATATGGGTTCCTATTACATTGCCAAAGTTTTAAAACTTCGATCACCATATGGTCATACTCATATGTTCGAAGTTGTAAAGCTTTGACAACTTTAAAAAAAAAAAGAAAACACTTACCTGACTGTTTTAAGAAGGGGGGCAAGCCCCCCTGCACCCCCACACCCCCCCGCTCTTTAAATATACCAACTCCGAGACTACACTATAATGCAGTACATTGTGGAAAGGGAAGATTTCCACATACTACACTGTAGTGCAATCTCGGAGTTGGTATATTTAAAGAGCAGGGAGTGTGTGGGGTGCAGGGGGGTTTGCCCCCCTACTTAAAACAGTCAGGTAAGTTTTTTTCTTTTTTTCTTTTAAGTATTCAAAGTTTTACAACTTCAAACATATGGGTTGCCCCCCTGCATATAGTTGAAGGGTAATATGTTTCTGTATGTACTTCTGCTGGACTATAGTGAGTGTTGGTATCGTGTGTGTTTTCAGGATTTTGAGTTTTCAGTATTTTGAACTTTCAGGATTTTGGTCTCAGGATTTTGGCCTTTCAGGATTTTGTAGCGATGTCCTATGTGTGTGTGTGTGTGTGTGTGTGTGTGTGTGTGTGTGTGTGTGTGTGTGTGTGTGTCTGTGTGTGTGTGTGTGTGTGTGTGTGTGTGTGTGTGTGTGTGTGTGTGTGTGTGTATGTGTGTGTGAGTGTGTGTGAGTGTGTTTGGAGGGGGTTCTGTAAGCATTTCCAAAAATCTTAATTCTTGCTCTAAATAAATGTGCAGCTAAATTTTGAAAATGAGTCATTTCAATTCTGCATAGCACGGCATACATGGTTTATGCAATGAAATGCAGTTTCACTGCTGTTTTGTCATCTAGTATTAGCAGTAAACATTAATTGTAAATTGACTCCTAATTAAGCTGTATTTGTAAGTTGCTGTTTGAGGGCTCTAAAATCTGAAAAATTCCAAAGTTCAAAACTCAGCTGGTCGCAAGGGTTTCTGATTAGGGATTGTTGTCCTGTATTCTTAAATTATCTTTACGTATGCAACACAAAGTTTGACAAAGTAAATGAACATAGTTTATTAACATTTCTTAGAATGAGCCTAGTAACATGCATTGCCTTATTTCTTAGGATCACAGGATTATAGGAAGTTACTTGGCTATTGACCATGAGGAACTTACAAGCCTAGCCAAGGATTTAGCCCATGTTCCATCAAGTCAGCACCTGATGCCCCTCTCCAGCAGGGACACAAGTGGAACCCTAGTGGTGTATTTCTGTTCCTTATCCAGTTATCCAGGTTGCGCTTAAAAGGGTTAATGAGGTACTCTGCTTGATGTGGAGAGAGAGAGTTTATCCACCAAATAGGGAGTCTCTGGGACAAAAATATGTCCCTCCATCAAGTCCTATTGATGTCAAAGACCTGGTTGAAGTCACGCATGTGGGTTATTCAAATGGAGCTTGACTTGTGGATATGCAGCAGTCCCATTGAGGTGGGGTGTGAGATTGCTTTGTATGTCAAACAAAGGTCACCTCTGAGAAGTCTTTAGGAGACTGAGTAGAGGGACAGGGCCTTTAGCCTATCTGTGTAGGGATCAATTAAAATCATGTCAGATATGTTTGCTGCTTGTAACTTTTTTTAAATGAAAAGTTGTTTGAGATACTAATTCTTGAATCTTTACATTCTGAGACTACCTTAAGAACAGAATCAGCAACAGCAAATCAATTTTTAGCTGAAATCTACTGAAATAGAGAATACAATTTTCAAAACACTTTCCCAACAGAGTGTGAAATGTATTGAAAGATAGTGTGAAATCCTGTCATTGTCCCGTTTGTTTATAGGGACTACATTTGTACGTTTTCAGTTGATTGTAACAAAAACTCCCTGTAATAAACAGTTAATCAGGTTAATAATGAGTGAATTAATTGTTTCTTTCATAAAGGTACCATATATGTTATTAGGTCAAGGAATATAGTCACTCTTAATTTTGTGTAGTGAGGCAAGCATCGTATTCAACAAGATTTGAATTGATCCATAGGAAATACTTGTTTCTGATATCTGCAAACTAAATATTGAATTAATTTCATAATTCAACACCCTTATTTCATAATTCAACACTCTTGAAGAGTAACTTTCATTATTTATGATTGGATAACTTACTGTTAACTGCTTTGCTGTTATTAACATAAGAATAAAACTCAGCAGAAAAAGGCCCAAAAGGAATAACGGTCCGCAATGATACAAAACCAGGATACAGACTTGAAAAATCATGCAGACCACCATGCTGGAGAGCATAAACCTTTAATAAGATAATAAAACGAACAAGGACACGCACGTCCAGGTGTCCCCATATTCAGGTCTATAAAACTTTAAACAAATGCAAACATATATATATATATATATATATATATATATAGGAGTGCTACAAAATCCTGAATGACCAAAATCCTGAAGATCAAAATCCTAAGACCAAAATCCTGAAAGTTCAAAATACAGAAAACTCAAAATCCTGAAAACGCACAGGATACCCACACTCACTATATTCCAGCACAAGTACATACAGAAACATATTGCCCTTCAACTATATCCAGGGAGGGGCAAGCCCCTCTGCACCCTCATGTGGGGGGCAAGCACCCCACACACTCTGATACTTAAATATATCAGCTCCGAGATTGCACTTCACTACACTAAGTGCAGTCTTGAAGTTGATATATTTAAATAGCAGGGGCTGTAGGGGGGATTGCCCCCCTGCTTGTACCTGGAGAACAGTAATATAGTTTGTGTTTTGTTTGTTTCTGTATGTACTTGTGCTGGAATATAGTGAGTGTTGGTATCATGTGTGTTTTCAGGCTTCTGACTTTTCAGTATTTTGAGTTTTCAGTGTTTTGAACTTTCAGGATTTTGGTCTCAGGATTTTGATCTTCAGGATTCTGTAGCGCTTATCTCTCTCTCTCTCTCTCTCTATATATATATATATATATATATATATATAAATATACATATATATATATATATATATATTTATGAATATATATAAAATATTCACCAAGCAGCATTGAAACCTCCTCCCTTTCAGAATAGGTTCCATAGGGAGTACACAGTTTAAACCAGGTGATTTGTCTGCCAAGAACTCTGTTATCCAATTAGACTCAGCACTCTCAAGTCTTATTTACAATGTCCCCATCCCCAGCATTAATATTAATCACCTACAAAACGATGAATGAAAAAACATGGTAAGTGTGTAAAATAGTGTGTTGTGCTAATGCCTTATTCTGAGCAGCTAGTCTAATATATCTTAAATATTGTAAAATATGATCTTTAAATTTTCATTTCATTTTAACTACATAAAAAGAGCAGCATTGCTCATACTTAGCCAAATAAACAACATCGGTAGTGTTACAATTTGCATAAAGTAGGGGTTGGTAAACATGTTCAGTAACAGGATGAACAAACCTATTCCCAGAAGTAACATAGTGACAACCTTTACAATGACAACAGGGAAACATCCCTATCCTAGCAGACTGAACGCATTCTTAATGGTCACTCCCTTACACAATTTCCTCTTTAAATTCAGACAATTCTTAAAAACATATAAGGGTTTATCCCTTATATGTTTCTTTATGTTGTCATCAGTCAACAAAATCTTCCAGTTGTCATAATTATATGACATATGTCATCCACATTACTAGTATATTTCAAACAAAACCTCAGAGAATTAGGATTAGTAGTATGGGGGACTTGAGCTTGTCCAGGTTCGCTAAAGAGCCAAGGTTTACCCTGTGTGTTTCTTAAGCCTCTTACTTCATCCATCATATTTTCTAATTCAGGAAGTGTGGGAGATATCAGCGGTTTTAATTGTGCTTCGAACCAATTCAACATAGGTTCCGTGGACCATCCCCTCCCAGAAACAATAGGTCGCAGTGGGGGTTCACAGGATCCTTATGTATCTTTGGTAGGCCTTTAATTATAGGTACACAAGAATGTTCAGCATAAAAGCACTCATAAAGCATGTTATCTATCTTAAACTCTATAAAAAGTCTTATCAACTCAATCTTTAGACAAGAGATAATACTATCACATTCACTTTTGTCAATCTTCTTATATATAGTCACATAAGAAAGCATCCCTATAATTTTCTACTCATAAGTAGCAGCATCCATGACCACTATAGCTCCCCCCTTGTCTGCAGACATGATAACTAAGTCAGCATTAGACTCTAATTCCCTAAGTGCAGAACTTTCTTCAGATGTTAAATTAAAAAAATGAGAACTATTTAACTCTTTTGTCTTGTTAGCTAAATACATCTCAGAAACCTTTACAAAGGTCTCAACAATGGGGTGCATAGCTGGGACATAAGTATTATTATTTTTTTTAAATTAACAGTTCTCTCACTCCCCTATTCACCTAACATATGTTTTAACATTACATTCCATGCAAAATGTTTGATATAAATGACAGTTTCATGCATTTTTAGCAAGAGCTGAAGGAGTGAAACTCAGCCCTCTATTAAAAATATTAAAACGGTTAATATTAAGAGAGAAGTTAGAAACATCATATACATGGCAGTTTTCAAAATGATCTCTTACTACAGGGAGATCTTCCAACATTTTCTTCCTCTGCTTACAGAGCAATTGCATTGGTCTAAGCCCTTCATTTTCATGGGAGCCGGTAGCTTGCAAAAAAATGCATTACTCTGTGATGATTCCTTGGGTCAGGCTCTGAGTAAATGGTGGTTGATGGTATTCCTCAGGGAATTATTCAAATGTTGTTTACCCACTTTTGCCATAACAAATTCAGTTTTTCTCTGAAGGGTAGCATCCTTACTATACGATGATTTGTCACTTCCTGTTTCATTCAGCACAGATGAATTCACTGGTGTGTCAGCATCATTTAAAGGAATATTCCCTTGTTGTGTTAATCTGTTTTCTGTTACAGTTTCAGTGAGTTTTGAGACTGTCTCAGTGACTACATTTCAAATCTGACTCCCAGTTCTAAATTCAGGGCAGGAAACGTGCTCCAATGCTCACAGAAGCAGCAGTATCAGTCTTATTCAGGGCATCAGTGACAGGTGCATGATTTCGTTGTCTGGTATTATCTGGTTTCTTAGTGTCCCAAACAAATATATTACCATTTTGAAAATGTGTATAATCACAGTTGAGCTTCCTGGTTTTTACCCATTGTAGTTTATCATCATAGGAGGCTATAGTTTGAAACAGAATATCCAACTTATTAATATAAAAGTCACTCAAGAATCGCCTCTCTATTTCATTTTGCTTGTTCTCTATCTCAGCAGCAAGGTGTCTCTCTTGAGGGTCAAAAAAGTCCAAAATCAGACGTATGTATCTAAAACTTGTGTCAGTGTTAATTTTCTGCCATTTCATCAATATCTCAGGAAATAAATTACCATAACTCAAGTCCATCAATTTCAGCTCCAGCTATGGATCCTTTAGGCCCCCCAAAAAAGAAAAAAACTCTGCAGAAAAAGGCCCAGAAGGAATAAAGGTCCACAACAATACAAAAACAGGACACAGACTTGAAAAGTCATGCAGAACACCACATTGGGGAGCACAAACTTTTAATAAAATAATAAAACAAACAAGGGCAAGTGCTTTCGTGTGTCACCTTCTTCAGATCCATAACATTTTAAACAAATACAAACATATATATATAAAATATTCAGCAATCAAGACTGAAACCTTCTCCCATTCAGAACAGATTTCATAGGGAGTACCCAGTTTAAACTAGGTGATTTTATTTTATTTTATGCTGGGTTTGTGGATGATCTGTTTCTAATATGGAACAGTACTAGAGATGATTTAAGCATATTATTACAGTATTTGAAAAATACAACTAGTTTTCTGAAATTTACTGTTCACACTTCCCCTGACACCAGTGAATTTTTGGATGTGAAACTGAGTAAGGACATGCAAGGTACTATTAAGACGTTTATTTTTAGAAAGCCATGTTGGAAGAATCATTATTTGTCATGTGATAGCATGCATCCCAAGTGAATGTTTAAAAATATTATGAAAGGACAAGCTCTTAGAGCTTCCAGATTATGTATGACTGATGATGATTTTAACAAGGAGTTTGGTTTTTTGCATTCTAGATTAGGATCATTGGGTTATAAAAACCATGAAGTAGAAAATATGATGGATGAAGTAAGAGGCTTAAGAAACACACGGGGTAAGCCTTGGCTTTTTAGTGAACCTGGACAAGCTCAAGTCTCCCATACTACTAATCCTAATTTTCTGAGGTTTTGTTTGAAATATATTAGTAATGTGGATGACATCTGTCATATAATTATGACAACTGGAAGAACTTTTTTGACTGATGACAAGATAAAGAAACATATAGGGGATAAACCCTCATTTGTTTTTAAGAATTGCCTGAATTTAAAGAGGAAATTCTATAAGGGAGTGACCATTAAGAATGCATTCAGTCTGCTAGGATAGGGACGTTTCCCTGTTGTCATTGTAAAGGTTGTCACTATGTTACTTCTGAAACAGGTTTGTTCATCCAGCTACTAAACGTGTTTACCAACCCCTACTTTATGCAAATTGTAACACTACTAACGTGGTTTATTTGGCTAAGTGTGCGCAATCCTGTTCTTTTTATATAGTTAAAACAAATTGGCAACTTAAAGATCAAATTTTACAAAACTTAAAAGATATTAGACTAGCTCCTCAGCATAATGCATTAGCACAACACACTGTTTAACACACTGGCTATGTTTTTTCATTCATGGTTTTGCAGGTGATTGATATTCATGGTTTTGCAGATGATTAATATTAATGCTGGGGTGGGGACATTGTAAATAAGACTCAGAGTGCTCAGTCTCATTGTATAGCAGTGTTCATGGCAGATAAATCACCTGGTTTAAACTTTGTACTCTGTATGAAACCTGTTCTGAAAGGGAGGAGGTTTCAATGCTGATTGATGAACATTATATATATATATATATATATATATATATATATATATATATATATATATATATATATATATGTTTGCATTTATTTAAAGTTTTATGGATCCAAAGAAGGGGACACCAGAAAGGGATTGTCCTTGCTTGTTTTATTATTTTATTAAAAGTTTATGCTCCTCAGCATGGTGGCCTGCATGATTTTTTAAGTATGTTATTAACATAAGAATGAAACTTCTTACACTTTCTGAACCAGAGCATTTTTCTTCATATTTTGCCTTTGCAGATCTTGTAGCTTTTTATATGACTATATGTGAACTGCATGTTTTAGCAAGTAGTGAATTATGAGTCAGACAAATACTAAACAATGGTTATTACTTTGTGATCCTGAATATTGGAATATACTGCTTTCCCAGGTACACTGGTCTGTAGTGTATGCAGGTGCAAGTTAACATGTACAGATATTTATTAATTGTTATTTTTTAACCAGGAAGGTGCACTAGTCTGAAATGCTACAACAAAACTGAACAGCATGAAAACAAAATGTACAATGATCAATAGATAAAGATTTACAATACGAGACAATGTTTGTACTCTAAATTGCATATACAACACTCTGTGGGAATATTATAAAAAATGCATGTACAGATGATGCCACATTGTAACAAATGTTTAGAGGGGTGTACACAGATACAACGCTCAACTACAGAGACGTATTCTACAAATCACTGAGATTACTAGCCGACTAGGGCAGCTGTGCAAACATGTGGCAGAAGGGAGAGAAAAGAGATAAGTATCTTGCCTTAAATGATCTTCAATGAGTATCTGAAGTATTTCTTTGGGCAAAGCCACCCAGCTTTGTTACAGTGTGATTTACTGCATGCATTTGCCAGGTACCTGACTTGTTACAATAACACTCCGGTGAACAGGGTGTACTAGCACTATGAATGGATTGATTTCTTCCCAGATGCATTCTCTCTACTGTGAGTAACTTTGGCTTTATATAATACATTGTGAACCATAGTCAAGGAAAGAATTCAAACTGTTTGAGTACTGGAAAATTGAGGTTTCTTGGAGTTTGGCTGGAGTACTAAATTTTAAGCTAGAATAGTCAATTGGCATAATGTATGTTTCTTCTTTATGCACACTAGTTACATAACTGCTTTCTTTAAGTTCTGTAATCAAAATCTGTTTTTTTTCAAAAACATTTTTATTTTGTGTTCATTATAAACATACACACGTACATATAACAAATACAATAAAACAATAACAAAACTATTTACAATATTTACATTCATCCATAATAACCACTGCAGTGGTGGTGCTGCGGTAGCATTGTCACCTCACAGTTAAGATGATGTCCTGTTCGATTCTCAGCTAGAGCATCTTCTATGTGGAGACATGCGTGAATGGGCGTACCTTCGTTGAAGGTTGTGCATCAGGGCCGGCAACTCGGCACGTAAAAATCTACTGCCAATCATTAGCGGACCGGAGTTCCGCTGTGGCGACCCCTAACCAGGAAAAGCCAAAAGACACAGCAACATTCATCCATGATAAACAATCATTTTATCCATGAGAAGTTATCGGTATTTGTTCAAAAGGTTTTCCAATTTTTGCCATGCTATTTTTTATGAGTAATTTTATGAGTTCTATAACAAATGGTTTGCAGTTTTTTTTTTTGCAAACAACTTTTGTTAAATTAATAAAATCTTTAAACATCAAATCTTGTTTACTTTTCCAGTTCAAAGTAATAACTTTTCTGGCAATTGTAAGAACTGACCAGAGTAACTGAATCTAAGATTTAGGTATTACATTAGGTATAGAAACACTGAATAGGATTAGTGAATTAGAAATATGAAATTTTAAGACCATGAAGTATTTACAAAATATTTGAAGTCTTTGCAGTAATGAACATTTCTACATTCAATGAACATGTGAACCCAGTTGGCCTCTAGCAATTCATCACATTTCCAACATTTACTTTCACTCTTTTTGAGTATAAGATTTATTTTATGTGGAGTATAGAAACTCCTATTCATAAATTTCCATGTATACAATCGCCAATATAATGAAGAAGAGGTACCATACGTAGAATTCAATGACATTTTTTGGATTTATCAGGTATTTGTTCTCCATTAATCTTTATATAGTAATTCCAAAACTCTGAGTCAAATTTTAGAGTGTCTTCTCTTAGTATATTATAGATAGGTGAGATACTTAATTTTTGATTAACTGTCTTTTCAAGACACCTAATAAAAAGCTGACTCAAACTAGGTATAGATTCAGTCTCTAGGTTGATTGATACTCTCATTTTGTTTTCTATAAAGTGCCATAATGAGTGTATAAACAACTGTCTTGACTATAATCAAAACTACATAAAACAGAGTTTCGTGGTTTAATACTCTAATTTTCAATAAACCGATACCTGAATATCAAGTTATTCTCCTTTAATTTTTGCATCGCATTAATGTTGAAAGACTCTAGGCAATCAGGGGAGTATGCTATAAGGAATATAAGAAATAAAAATTGCTTAATGTTGTAATTACAATCAATTATATTTTTAAATTTATTAAATATCTGATTAATGCCATAAGAAAAATGATCAAACTTCTTATTAAATAAACACAATTTGCATAAAAGGCAATGAACTCGACTTATTCCATATTTATTTATTTTTTATTTTTATTTTACATTTGTTAACCGGGGGTGTCTGACTGAGCAGAAAAGGCCCTTTTTCAGCAGAGGCCTGGGGAGAAAAGCTCCACACAGAAAAATTACAGATACATTTAGATATTTAGACATGATCAGTATACACACAAATTACAATAGACATGTTTTTACAATGGTATGCAGCACATCAACAGTTACTGTGGAGAAAACAAACAAGAACATATTAAGTTAAAAATAAAGGTAATTAATAGATTTGTGATGTACAGCTGAAATTTGGAACATAGGTAGAATACATACATAGTACACAGGTACAGTACATACATTGTGCATTGGCCAGTGAATGTGCATTGGCCAGTGTTTGTGGGTAAGAGTGAAAAGTATTATCAAGTACTCTAGGTTTAGTATGTGTACCTTATCCACTTTCACTAGCTTGGGGAGCAATCAGGGCACTGCCAACTTTGCTTGAGGTACTGCCTAATAAAGGTTTTTAAAGGAGGCTTTGGACGATGTGTTTTGTATGTTAGTGCTTGTCAGTGGATATTCATTTTGTTGGAGTTTCTTACCAGTTTTGGATACAACATTTTGTGTATTTTAATAAAGCAGTGGAACATCCAGCGGAGTCTCACCTTTTCTTTCATTGTACATATGTTAGTGAGGAAAGAGTTCCATTTCTTAGCCAATGCACTACTATATAGTGTGTCTCCAAAGCTATTGTAGCTGTTGGTGACTTCTAGTAGTAGTTTGCTTGATGATCTAAGATGCCTTTTGGCTGTGTGATGTTGTACTAGGTTTTTAAGGGCAGGACACTTATTGGGAAGGTAATAGATAGACCGACAGAGGCAGATCTGATTGTAGATTAGGATGTTGGGCAGTTCAAGCCAGTGGAGCTGTCTCAAAGCAGTACAGTTATTTGTTCTATATGAGCAATTTGCAGCAAACCGGGCAATTCTGTTATAGCAGGCTTCCATTTTTGCTTAGTTCAGTTTTGTTGAGATTAGTTAGAATGGGAGATGCATAGAGTAGGGTGGATAGAAGTTGGGAGCGAACAATGGCTGATCTTGTGTTGTTGGTAAGAAATGATTTGATACGGTAGAGTGATCCCAGTCTGGCATGTACTTTTTTAATAGTTAAGTTGAGATGACTATCAAATTTCAGGTGTGAGTCTATGGTTATTCCCAATAGCTTAGCCTGTGCCACTGGAGCAATTGGAGTAGAATTTGTGGAGTAGATACTGAATTGACTGCTATCAGTATTTTTGTATTTTATGTATTAGATTAAGTAATATTTTCTTTATCCTGT